>NC_142794.1:48380243-48680243 GCF_049724085.1 Artemia sp. Qi Xiang Cuo
TGTGTGTGTGTTAGTTTTTGTGTGTGTGTGTAAGTTTTTGTGTGTGTTTGTGTAAGTTTTTGTGTGTATTTAAGTTTTTGTGTGTGTGTGTAAGTTTTTGTTTGTGTGTATGTAAGTTTTTGTGTGTGTGTAAGTTTTTCTGTGTGTGTGTGTTTGTAAGTTTGTGTGTGTGTGTGTGTAAGTTTTTGTGTGTGTGTATTAGTTTTTTTGTGTGTGTAAGTTTTTTTGTGTGTGTAATTTTTTCTTTGTGTGTTTAATTTTTTTTGTGTTTTTTTAAGTTTTTTTGTGTTTTTTTAATCTTGTTTGTGTTTATGAATGTTTGGTCTTGTTAGTTTTTGTGTGTGTGTGTAAGTTTTTATGTGTGTGTATTTTAGTTTTGGTGGGTAAGTTTTTTTGTGCGTTTGTAAGTTTTTGTGTGTGTGTGTAAGTTTTTGTGTGTGTGTGTGTGTAAGTTTTTGTGTGTGTGTGTATAGTTTGTGTGTGTGTAAGTTTTTGTGTGTGTGTGTATTGTGTAGTGAATGTGCTAGTTTTTGTGTGTGTGTGTAAGTTTTTGTGTGTGTGTATGCGTGTTTGCTGATTTTAGTTTTTGTTTGTGGGTTTAAGCTTTTTTGTTGGTGTTTGTGTTTTTGTGTGTAAGTATTTTTGTGGTTTTTTTAGTTTTTGTGTGTGTCAGTTTTTTTGTGTGTGTGTAAGGTTTTGTGTGTCTATAAATTTTTGTGTATGTGTAGATTTGTTGTTTGTCGATAGTTTTTGTGTGAGCTTAAGTATTTGTTATTGTGTAAGATTTTTTTGTAGTGTAAGTTTTTTTGTGTGTGTAATTTTTTTTTTGTGTGTTTGTAAGTTTTTGAGTGTGTGTAAGTTTTGTGTGTGTGTGTGTGTCTGTGTGTGTGTTTGTGTCTGTGTCTGTGTCATGTGTCATGTGTCGTGTCATGTGTCTTGTGTCTGTGTCATTTGTCTGTGTCATGTGTCTGTGTGTGTCTAAATTTTTGTGTGTGTGTGTAAGATTTTGTGTGTGTGAGTGTGTTTTCACAGAAACATCCATCAAAGTGAGAAAAATCCTGTTTTTTCATTCTCAGTGAGAAAAACCATAAAAACATACATAAATTGAACAACACTCATAACCATCCATGAAACATCCATCAAAGTGAGAAAAATCCTGTTCTTTCATTCTCAGTGTGAAAAACCATAAAAACATACATTAATTTAACAACACTCATAACCATCCGTGTAACATCCATCAAAGTGAGAATATTCCGTTTTTTTCATTATCAGTGTTGAAAAAAATTAAAACATGCATTAATTTAACAAATCGCATAACCATCCGTTTACCATCCATCAAAGGGAGAAAATTCATTTTTTTTCATTATCAGTGTGGAAAACAATAAAATCATACATAAATTGACCAACACTCATAACCATCCATGAAACATCCATCAAAGGCGAGAAAAATCCTGCTTTTTCATTCTCAGTGAGAAAAACCATAAAAACATACATAAATTGACCAACACTCATAACCATCCATGAAGCATCCATCAAAGTGAGAAAAATCCTGTTTTTCAAGTGAGAAAAATCCTGTTTTTTTCATTCTCAGGGATAAAAACCATAAATTATGTACTGTCAACGTTAAACTAAATTGTAGATGGCAGCAGGGGTGACTTGTGGGACCTCCTGATAGGTCCCTACTAATATAGCTTCACTACAAACAAGAGTTTGGATACTGTCCCGTTCCCTAGTTGTAAAAGTCTAAAGAGCCTGCTATGTCATTGGTGCTTCACTGAAAACGAATTATATTGCAAATATTTTCTTATCCAGTTATTGCAGCATTGAAATTGAAAATAAAATTACAGTGAAATAAAATCTTGAACTGATGATCTTTCAACAATTAATAGTATTATATATCAAACATTCAGTTTGATTTTATTTTTACTTTTCAAGGTTGTTCAAGACACATATAGTTTTTGGTAAAGCGCCAATCGCGCAGCAGGTTTTAGAATTTTACAGCAAAAAAAGGAGGCAAAACCCAAACTCTTCTTTGTAGAGATTTTTGTTCATTTCAAGCTGGATTTGCATGTTCAATTTAAGGTTCACTCGTTTTAAGATTTATCTACTCATTTATATTAGTAACTATTGTTTGTTTATTAGCTATGATTGTTTATTTAATTTCTGTTCGTTTTGGGTCTCATTTATGCCTCAATAGCAAAATATATGTTTGTTAGTTTTAAGCTTGATTTGCATATCCAACTTAAGCTTTACTCGTTTTGAGATTTATTTACTCATTTATATTAGTACTTGATGTATGTGTTTTTGCTATAATTTTTGTTTAATTTCTGTTCGTTTTGGGTTTCATTTTATTCTTTAATAGTAATTTCTGGTTGTTTTGAGTTTGATTTATTGTAAGTTTCTGTTTCTTCTGATCCCATGTTTAATATGGGCTTTACTTTTCTTTAGGAAACTTCTTTTTCGGAAAGTTTTTAAAATTAAATACTAGAAAATTAGGGAATTTCTTATTTATGGAATGATGGCATTGATAATCGCAATTTACCTACAGATTTAGAAAGTTAGGAAGGATTTTTTTTAGAGGGTCAAGAAATTCAGCATTGGCAGGAGCTGCTTGACAATTCTACGACATTCAAACATTATAATGTGGCTAAATCTAGTTTTGGAGAGGAAGTTTTTTTTTAGATTTAAATTACCGTTTAAGATTTTTTGTCGATGGATACAACTAAGGGTAAATTGCCTTCCAAATCCAAAGCAGGCAAAAAGTATTTGATAGAAAGAGTGTGATTCGTAAAGAATATATCCTTGTCCCCTAAAGAAGGAATAGGATGTGGACCTTTTTCTACCGGTGTTCCCGGTGATTTTTGATTTCAAGGGAAAATACATAGACGGGATTGATTTGATGCTTCCTGATATTCTTTAGAGTAGAAACCCAACAACAATAACTCGAGTTGGTTTGTATAGTTATATTCTTTGGAAGAAGAAAAAGTTTATGGGATTAATTTATTTTGTTTCTAGATAAAGCATTTTTCACTTGGTAATTAGTTTTTTTAGTTTTTTCCTTGTTTTTAGGCATTTTTTTGTGTATATGGTCTATTGATCGTTGAAATGGACTTATCTGTCTAAGTGTGTACCCAGGTCCAATCTCATAAAGGTGTTGTATCAGAGGATCATTCTAAGAGAATAGGGTGTAAAAAATTCAGGAAATAGGCTCTTAGGTCCGAATTTCTATGGGTAGGGCGCGGTTAGGACTAATGGTGACAATGTGTCTCATAACCTATGTGTATGTAGTATGTGTGTATTCCAAGTAAGTTGATTGTTACCCAAAACAACCACTGCCAATGTTTTTAGTCGATAGTATTTAGAATTCTTTAATGCCTTTCTTTTCTCTTCTTCAGAGGCATTGTATTCTATACTCGACGAGAAAAATATCTCAGCACGTGCAGGAATCATAACCTTTGGTGGTGTTATTGGTGTTTTGAATGCTCGAAAGAGTGGTATCTTAAAGAAGTTAACCTATGGAACTATTGGAGCCTCTGGTAAGAAGAATAAATACATGATACTATCCTAGCTAAATAACACTGATTTACTAGATCCAAATTTTAAATTCAGATTCTAAGAACAAAGTGAAGTAAAAAATATTCCGAAGGTAAAATCATCTGTTAGTCTATTGGAGTATTATTACAGCTTTGAATTGAGAGCCACCCAGATCATATCAGAGCCTGTATAAATTCAAAAATGCATTGTTAAAAAGATGGTATATTTAAATTCGATTCTCAACTCCTTGGCAGAACAATTCTTTCTATCCACCTTCCGCACTAAAGTGTCTAGATTCACTTAAAACTTGACAAAAAGGAACTTACAGCCAATGGGACTTTGATCAAGAAATTTTAAATAAAAAAGAAACTCAAACGGTTGCTCCCGCACCATTTTGGTCTGTGGAGCTAGCATAAATGTTGTTCCATCGCTGCAGGTTTCCCATTCACAGTTAATATACTATCCGCTCTTCTTAAGTTTGAATTCATTCACTGCTTTTCATGATTTTCTATTTCATAAACTACTATCCGTTTTTTAATTTGTTTATTTTTGTATTTACTAATAGTTGTAACGTAGTGTAATCATTTTTATTAATAATAGCATTCAATGTTAAGTAATACTAAAAATGTGTTATTAGCAGTGGTGGTATGAGTACCTGAAAGATAATTTTGGAATTCTATATTGTAATATTAGTCTCAGATTTGTAATCAATAGTATCTTATTTCCATAAATTTCAATTTTAGCGAGAGTCAAACACTAGATGTGGAATGATTTGGAAATAAACTCTGATAAGGTGGGAATTTTTTCCTTTTAAAATAATTCACAAACCTTATTTTGCTATTTTGTAAAACCATTAAAGCATTATATTCTCACCTGTTGGTGTTGGGCACGATTATACCTCTCACGTTCAAGTTCAAGTTCTTTATTAATCAATAAAAATTTTTTTAACAAAACTACAAAACAAAACGTTTTATTTAACGTTTTATCCACGATCTCAACATATATAAAGTACAAGATAGGACAAGGTATATAACCCAACACAAAACAACAAATACAAGGCACAAATTCTCACAAAGGCTTCATGGCATGTAAAGAAGGGGGAAGATACACATACTACGTATTTAGACGTTAAATAATAAACAGTATACAAAGGAAGAGAGAGAGAGAGGGAGGGAAAGGTTTAAGTTGTTTTTAAGAATATTCTGATCATTTATCAGAAAGCAGACCGACTCCAATAAACAAAAAATCACATGGAAACCATTGAGGGGGCAGCTGATACTAAGGGGGGTGGTGGATGGCTCATTCAGTCGCAATTAAAAGCTGCGATGCCCTTTTTCAGGGCCGAGGGTGATTGGGCAACCTTCCACCTAATATTGCTATATAGAAGTCCAAAATCAAATCCGGCTAAGTTCATATTCCACAAGTTGGGTTTTTGTTTTCACCTGAGCTGGTGTTTCATGATTTTTTAGGTCATTAATGTCAAATCTGGAGCTATCGCTGCAATAGCAGAAGATTGTAAGCACATATTTCACAAATGGTGTTTTATTTCTACCTAAGTTGCTATTTAAAAATTTATGAGTTTGCCGGTTAAAAATCCGAGGTTAATATTCCAATACCGAAACCTAAATAAAATATTGTACTTTACGTAAATATACCACAATTTTTTTTTCACCACGTAAGGGTTTTTGTGCTTGCTCATTAGTCGCTTGAGATCAATATTACGGTATGAGAAGTTCATATTGCGCTGCGTATTCGACGAAATTGTGGATATGTTGCACCTTGTCAGAGACAAATCGTGCAGTGACTTTGCATCTCAATTGGACCCTCCCCCTACCTTCACAGATAAAACACCTTCACACGTATCCTATTTGACTCATGATTATTCAGGGAATGTGTAGTGAATGGTCCTATGGCTAGTATTTCTATATAGACGTCGAAATTTAAAATAAGTTGAGCCTGAACTCGACCTGTGGTGAACATTTTACATCTTATTGAAATCCCAACCTTACGCAGATTTTCTATATGTAAGATTGGAGGTTCCAAAATGGGCCGCTCGGATTCATACCTCTCCAAAAACCCTTCGTCCCCCCTACCTTTTTTATATTGCCATGTCGACCTCTTGATTTATTCCTCGATTCGTGATCATTCAGGAACTATTTAGGGAATTGCTCAAAATTGTTTAATCTTAAGCATTAAAAATAACTGGATTATCGTTGCCTGAACAACGTGAAGTGCTACAGTAACCTTTTGTTGGCCTTGTCTACCAAAGAACTGCCGAAGCAAACTTAGATTTTGCTTTTTTGACATGAATAACGATGTAATTGTCAATTTCTTGGAACTTCTAAAATAGCCACTTCTTCAAAAGGTTTTTTAACATGTTCATTGAGAACTGTCTCAAAATACCCTGTTTCAGCTCAAAAACATCTCTATTTTCTGGCATACAATGAATTTTTGACTTTTAAAATGCACTATTTATTGAAGATAATAGTTTGTTACCTTGCCCCAGAACATGAAATCTAATCTGACGCAGTATGTTATTTAAAAACAGAGCGTGTGCAAGATACTGT
The DNA here is from genome assembly GCF_049724085.1 of Artemia sp. Qi Xiang Cuo. Classification (NCBI taxonomy): domain Eukaryota; kingdom Metazoa; phylum Arthropoda; class Branchiopoda; order Anostraca; family Artemiidae; genus Artemia; species Artemia sp. Qi Xiang Cuo. The sequence continues at coordinate 48,386,345 of NC_142794.1, forward strand.
TTATTAATTCGCGTTAAAGTACATATCCTGCTATTCGCGCGGTTGATGTATTTCATGGTAAGGATGCTTCGGTTTTGTGTCTATGACCGAGATCGCAATGAAGAAAACACTAATAGCTGTTAAACTATGTCTTTTTGTTGCATCATAGTTTATTGTCGTTGCGTAACTCCTTGTGTGAACATAAGTTAAAGTTTTTTTTATCCTTAAATGTCCCTTAACATGTAGCCTCTCGTGTTGAACATGAATGATTTTTGATTACAAGTTACTCTCTGTTATAGTGACGGAAAAATAATTCTTATTATCATCATGCAAATGAAAAATCAATAATTTGGGCTTAGTACAAATATGTAATCCCTAGCAAACTAGTGTATCGGCTACTCCTCGTAAGGCTGCCTTAAAATTTTCTGAATACACAAGTATGAAAACTTTTCATTATGCTCCAGAGAAAATCACTATTGGTTACTTGACTGCAAGGTATTTTATTCTTGGATATTTTAGTTAGTTATAGTTTTATTTTGGTTGTTCTAATATAATATGGTTAGTGCAATACGACCCAACATTGAGTCACTTCGGACTTACTATTAGTGCAACTCTAAGTTGATTGTGCATTTGGAATTTTTCGGTTCATAGTTTCAGTTTTTCATTCAGTGTCACTCAGACTTTGCTTTGATAGGCGGCGGGATATCTCGCCATTAGGACATAAGTGAGGCCGTGGAAGCACTATTTTGTTACTTTAATTTAGTTTTTGTGCAACCAGTTAATGATAGTAAAGGATGTGAATACGGAAAGTAAGAATCATCAAGCTCCAATGCTGAAAACGGAAAAAAAAATTATGTTGTAGACAGTACTGTATCTTAATACTTTGGATATTTTTGACACAAAACGACTTTTCTTCATTTAAAAAAGTTCTAATCCATAAAAAATGCCCTTATTGTAAATATTCAACAGGAAATATCTCCCCCTCCCCTCAAGCAAAGAAAAAGTAATGCGGTTGTAAAAGACTTGCTTGTTCAAACGGAGGTTTCCACTCGGAAGCTGGAATATGGTGCAATTAAACAGAAGCTTGAAGAAACAACCTCATATAGTCTTCTCTAAAATAGACTATAAAACTGTACTCCAGGTCTTACACAGTAGGCTTTGTCTTAAGAACCAGCCAAGGCCGTCTTTTTCGGTCCCGTTTAAGAATTGCATTTAGCTTTGCAAAATTTCTGTCAATCTGTTGGGAGATCCATACTTTGTGTGAAAACCACTGAGGTAAGACCCAAACCACTTTCTTGCATGTAAACTGAAATTAGCAGCATAAAAAAAAAAAAAAAAACAGGACAAAACCAAAATGTTGCTCCTGCAATACAATAAACTTTGAGCTATGGGTAAACTCAGTCACTTGTTTTTAATTACTCTATATTGATGAATAGACAACTCACTTCGTGTGTTTTTTCTAGCTGTTGCTGCTTTACTTTATCCTAAAGAAGCGTACAATATGGTATCAAAAGAAAGTATTCGACTTAAGAAGTTATCAGTGATTGCTTATAATTTTGCACTTGGAGGTATGATTGTTTTTTCTATATCACTGTCTCTATTTTCGTACACCTTTCTGTCTCTGTGTAAAAATATTGAATAATAAAAGCCCCCAAAAATAATTGATTCCAACTCTGCATTGGAAATTCGAATGATAGAAAGGTTTCTTATGCAGCCAATTTGTCACTTTCTGTTTTATTTATCAGCTATCTTTTGTTTTTAATTTCCCAACAAAAAATAGATGAAAAGAATAGCTTGAAAGTAATCACTGAAATAGTATGAAATAGTATAAATACGAATACTAAAAAAAAATAATACTAAAAAATAAAATAAGTGTCTGAAAAACATCAATGAAAATAAAAGAAACATTGGTTTTCCGATTATATTTGAAGAACTCTAGTTATTGGAGAGCCAAATTGAATAGTAAGTTTTCTTCTTTTATTCTGTTATAGGCAGTGCAGTATCGAAGAAGGGGAACTAGGTATTGAATATTCTTCTAATTTCCTATTAATGATCACTTAAATATTATGCCACAAAACGCATTTCTTTATTTCATAGAAACTAATCTGTCAAAGAAATGCACTATTTGGAACTTATTCCATTGGAAGTAAAGAATGAATTCAGTTTAATTTGTATATTTAGTTGATTTTGTTATAAATCTGTATCATATATACTTCTAATGTATTTGAAAAGAAGGAAAATGTTTATGCATTTTTTACTCTTCATGAAATTAGGGATCATCCATTAAAATATTGTTACATCCGGTGCCTTTTTTAAGGCCACCATTTACGAAATTTTATATTCCGCCTCTTGATGCCCAAGTGATATTTTTGATTATTTAATTTTTGTCTCAATATATGAAAATATCTTTTAACATTTGTATACTTTCATAACCGTTTAGGTGCTCTGTATTGTGGCAGACTTAAAATTAACACTCAGATACATAAACTTTTGCTTTAATTATTTTATTTTATTTTTTAGCGAAGCCAAAGGAGAAGAAAGAACCAGTAGATAAACCTTTGAAAAGCTTTGAACAGGTAATACATGATTCAGACGATACTATGTACTGGGGTTTTCGCCTGAAGCACTATGAGGTAGGTATCCTTACGACAAGGGATACCAGCAACAGCAACAACACAATAGCAAAAAAGGGATATATAATGCTTAGTATATAAGGGTGACTCTACAAAAGTCTTAGGCTAAATTTGAACGGGATAATAGCTATTTTAGGAAGTAATCTTCTAGAAGAGGAATAACTCCTGCCATTTACCCGTGTCTTAGCCATTTAAACATTTGCCTCTCAAATACTTGGACTATCTGTCTTGGCTTTTATCTGTCTACAATTAGCCATGTCTTGATGCAACCTATGCCTACTATAACCTACTGCAAAATACTTGATAACTTTAATTCTTCTAAGTTAGTTAATCTTCTTCTTATTGTTTGGATTATGGAGACGCGTTTGCATAATCTTATATCAGGAATCAAATTCTGGGCCCTGCAGTGGGTTGCCACAGCTGGGTACGAACTCCGGATTTTGTATACACAGCAGAGATCAATCCCTTTCTGCTATTAAATACAAAAAACAAGTTTTTTAAACTGAAAGTAAGGAGCGACATTAAAACTTAAAACGAACAGAAACTATTCCATTTGTGGAAGGGGCTTTCCCCTCCTCAACGCCTCGCTCTTTACGCTAAAGTTTTTTATTGTTTTAAAAAATAAAGTTTTGAGACAGAGTCAAACTTTAGCGTAAAGAGCGAGGGGTTGAGGAGGGGACAGCCCCTTCCAAATACGGAATAATTTCTGTTCGTTTTAAGTTTTAATGTCGCTCCTTACTTTCAGTTTAAAAAACTTGGTTTTTTTTATTTAATTTGTGAACGTTTTTTAATTAATGCAGGTTTTGATTTTGGCTCACCGTGCATGAATAATTAAAATGAAATTTGCATATTAATTTTACTATTGTTTGGTTAAATGGCTTTCTCGAAACTTGTTGAATTTTATTTACGAACGTTTTTATTAGTAATAAATATACGTAACTTACGAATTAACTTACGTAACGAACTTCTATATTCATATATTTTTAATACGTATATTAGGGGATTTGCCCCCTATTCAATACCTTGCTCTTTAAGCTAAAGTTCGAATTTTGTTCCAATTCTTTAAAAATGACACCTTAATCACACAGGCCGTTAATTAGAATAGATAGCTCTTTTGAAAGCACTAAAAAAAACTATAGCGTAAAGAGCGAGGTATTGCCTTGGGGGAGAACCCCCTCATATACGTAATAATTTCTGTTCATTTTAAGTTCTAATGTTGCTTCTTACTTTCAGTTGAAAAAACTTGTTTTTTTAAATTTAATTTCTGATCGTATTTTAAATAATGCTTGGAAATCCGGCGCCCCATACATAGAAATGTCCCTTCCTCAAAACAAACATCCTCCACCGAAATTTTTTCCCGTTTACCCCCAGATTTCAGCCCCCCCCCCCCCCTACCTGAAAAAAAATCTTACAGAAAATGTCTGTATACGTACCCATAACCAATACAATATGTAAGCAATGGGCAAAGTTCGTAAATTGCAGCCCTTCCCCTGTGCACTGCGGGGGATTAAGTCATCGTAAAAGACATATTTATTAGATTTTCGACTATGCTGAACAAACTGGCTATCTCAAAATTTTGATCGGGTGACTTTGGAAAAAAAATGAGCGTGGGAGGGGGCCTAGTTGCCCTCCATTTTTTTGGTCACTTAAAAAGGGCACTAGAACTTTTAATTTCCGTTCCAATGAGCCCTCCCACAATATTCTAGGACCACTGGGTCAATACGATCACCCCTGGGAAAAAACAAACAAATAAACACGCACCCGTGATCTTTCTTCTGGCAAAAAATGCAAAATTCCAGATTTTTGTAGATAGGAGCTTGAAACCTCTACAGTAGGGTTCTCTGGTACACTGAATATGATGGTGTGATTTTCATTAAGTTTCTATAACTTTTAGGGGGTCTTTCCCCCTTTTCTCGAAAATCAGCCAAATTTTCTCAGGCGCTTAACTTTTGATGGGTAAGATTATACTTGATGAAATTTATATATTTGAAATCAGCATAAAAATTTGATTCTTTTGATGTATCTATTGGTATCAAAACTCCGTTTTTTAGAGTTTCAGTTACTATTGAGCCGGGTTGCTCCTTACTTACAATTTGTTACCACGAACTGTTTGACTACAGGATCGTTTGTAATCTCATTAATAAATCTAATTTGGTCTATGTTAATAAAACCAAGTTTGGAACAGTCAGCAAATTTAAATATTTTTTGTTCTACGCACGCACACATTATAATTTTACAGATACATGTAGTGATATGTATCATATATAATACATATATTATTCTTCAAAGCTGTCAGAAAATAGAGGCACACACGTAGGAATGTTTTTCGCGGGGGGGGGGGGGGAATAATAAAAAATTGATTTGTGAATTTGAATAAGAATTGTCTCAAAATAAAAAAAGAAATATGATTTTGGGAGAGAAAGTGATATGGGTCCTAAACTAAAAGGTCTGACGAAGGGTGATCTGGGTCCTGAACTAAAAGGTCCGACTGACGGAGATACTAGTAACTCAGATGAATTTTAATTACAGTTACAGGAGCAAATAGACAGGGTACCAGGTAGAAATATGATGTTTTTTACTAGGAGATTTTAACGCCCAGGTAGGTAGAAATAGGGATAGATGGTATCTTAGCCTAGGCAAATTTGGTGTAGGAAAAGAAAACAGTAACGGCTACAGGCTTTTGCAATTTTGGAGGCATAGCAATCTAGTTATAATCAATACGGTGTTTGGTCATAAACATTATGGTCATAAGCCCATAATTTAACATGGTATTCACGTGATGGTAAGACAGCAAACCTTATTGATTATTTTATAGTAAACCGAGGACTGGCAGGATCAATAAAAGATACTAGGGTATATAGGAGTGCTTTTATTGATGTTAAGAGTTAAGATCACCATCTAGTAGTGTCTAGGGTTAATTTAAAGCTGAAATTGCGGAAGGGTAACTACCACCCGGGAAGTTATGATGTTGGTAGACTCCAGGATGAGAATTTGAGAGAAACTTTCCAGAAACAGTTGAATACTAAACTTGAGAGTTTTGAAATTTGACAATGCGGAAGATGGTTGGAATAATTTTAGAAAAACAATTTGTGAAGCTGCTGATGGTGTCTTAGGGAAGAAAGTTAGGACTGCAGCTAGGAATATTTGTAAAAAAGCTTTACGTTTAATAGAGACGAGAAGGGACTTGTACAAGAATTATCTGAGTGATAGATCATATGAAAACAAAAGGGATGTGAAGAAAGTGGAGAAAAAATTAAAATATTAACTAAGGAGGTATGAGGGGGAGGCCATGGATAAGATTGCCGGGGATCTGAAAGATGCTGCTAGACGGCATTATAGTAAAACATTGTGCTGGCATGTTAATAAATTTAGAGGGAGTAGTCAATCAGGACCTGTCCCAGTTAAAGATAGAAGCGGGGCCACAATTAGTGATGAAGAGAAAGTTAAAGAGAGATGGGCAGAACATTTTGAGAATGTGCTAAACCGACATAGAGATACAGGAACAGATACAGAGGAAAATGAAAAAGTTTGTGGTACCTTGGATGTGAAGGAATATTTCTTTTATGAGGAAGAATTATCGATAGTACGACAGTACTAAAATAAGGCTCCAGGGGCTGATAGTGTGGTAAATGAGTTACTTAAATATGGTGGCTCTGAGGTTAGAAATAAGCTACTGAAGATTATGAATATGATTTGAAAAAAAGGGAAGTAGCTAACAATTTTAGGAAAACCATAATTAAACCACTGTATAAGAAAGGTGATAAGAGTGAGTGTGGTATTTATTGAGGCATTAGTCTGATTTCTGTAGGTAGCAAATTACTTAGTAATATGATACTTTTAAGACTGAGAGATGCTGTAGCCCCCCCCCCCCCCCCTAATGTGCAAATATATAGCCCAAATTATATATTTCCCATATATTCTGTCATTTCTCTTTGTCTTGTCCCACGCTAAGCTGAAAGAAACTAACGAAAAAACCCGGTTCTATAATGCGTCAATGAATGAACAACTTGAGTGGTTGATGCTATATTATACAAGTACCAATTAAAGAATATATAAAAACTGGGAAAAGAGGACCTCAATGAAGAAAAAAAAATGGTGGTTGTATAGAATCGCGAGGCCCCATCCGTCACAGCTACTGCTGTACCAAGAGATTAGAGCTATTGCTGCATCAGGAATATTGTAGCTACTGTATCAACCGTGATAGGCTTTCTCCGTACGTGCTAGTATGACATTCATCCTCTAGCTAACTATAACATTCAACACATTGTTTTGAATATTTTAAGAATACAGCATATAATAAAGTTAATTGTGTTTTTAGCAAATTCATGGGAACTAAAACATTGTTGTTTTGCTTTTATTCTTCCAAACTGAATTTACCTTAAATTTTAGGATGCCAAGCCTGAAATTCTCTTAGAAGTAACCAAGCCAATTATTCTCACCGAAGAAATTAAAGCTACTGTTGCACCAACGGATGTTCCAAGGGAAACTGAAAATAAGGCACTTATAACCGATACAAAATCAACCGAAAAATCTGGAAACAGGGATGAAGATGTCAGTGAGGAAGATCAGCTAACATTAGCAGATGTCTTGGAAGAGAACATATCCCCTAATGTTGCAAGTAAAGACAAGGTCTTGGAAGTAACGCAGCTCCCGAAGATTACTGTTGAAGGCGATTTAGGTCAAGGCTTACCAGAAGACCAAGAACTGTACACTACAAGACAATAAACTTTGACTTATGGTTTTAACTTTAAATTTCATCCATTGTTTTTGGCGAGGAGCTTTTGTATCCCTCTAGATTTAAATATACACGCTATACCTGGAGTTAGGAGTATGGGACTTATGTACGCATCTGACTTTTTTTTTTGGTTTCCACGATCTTAAGTGTGTATCTTCTAGTTGTAATTGAAGAAATTACAATAGAATTATTGCTTGTATTAGGATCAAATCTGCAACATTTTAACTGGTCAACCCGACTCTTCTTTCTCATTCCTCTATTTGTTCTATCTCTGTGTATTTCTATGCACTTTCATTGCTTGGCAATTAATTTTAAAGAACTGCAAGCTGGGAGCTCATGTCATTGTTCTTGGCCATTCAATAAACTAACGAATGGTAAAAAAAAAAAAAGAAAAAAAAGAAAAAAAAAAAAAAAAAAAAAAAGATGAAATTAGCACCTTTAAATTATTAAGCCATTCAGTTATTGAAAGATTGCTTCTTTTCAGTTAACTTGACAATTGGAATTCCTTAGACAAGTTTTACCATTAACTTTTGTGGATTAAGTTATGACCGTTATAATTTAAAATTTTAAATATGTTGCCATCATCGAAACTCTTTTTTTTCCAAATAAACCTTCGTGGAAATCAGATTTATTTAATGAATAATTTTGCATCTATTCAAAATTTTGAATCTGTTTCCCTCATCGAAGCTCCTTCTTTCCAAATTAACTTTCGTGGAATTCAGACTTATTTAATGAATAATTTACAATAATTTAAAATTGAGAATCTGCTGCCATTATCGAAGCTCCTGATTTCCATATTTTGCTTCGTTGACTGATTCAATAAAGAAAATCAGGAAAACTGAATGTCGAAAGAAGACTATAAGTATTTTCTTGCTGTAAATATTTTACTATTATGGAAAACGAAATAAATAGTTGGCGAGAATGCGGATTTTTCCATTGATGTTTTTAGATTCCTAAATTTAGCATTAAATAGACAATTTTAATATCATAATTCACACATTATACTAAAGAAAAAGAGACTTAGTTACTGGCAAAATGACTAGAAACAAATAATTTTTATATAAACGATCTTGAAACACTTCAAATTTTACCGGCGCGGCGCTTACGGCGCGCTGTGCGGTTTTATGCATTTGCACACATTTTAGTTTAAATTTGAGATTATGCAGCCAAATATGGCTTGATATTGAGAGTAAGCTGTTAAAACTGCATCCTCCATTGAAAATGGCGGGACTTTCTCCTTCGACTCTCCATCTTTCATGTTCTGCTGTTCATATGTCGATGTCGATGTTCTGTAGACTTTTCCATCAATTTCACGGCGATCACGAGCTCTTCTGTTTTGGAACCAAACTTTGACCTAAAGTGTGTATTTATTAGTATTTTTCTAGATACGTTGGGCTATGGCTGAAAAGTCATAGAAAGCTTATGCAATATCTTCGGAAAAATGCAATACTATTTAATTCAATAAAATTACTTTGAGAACCTTGTATATTAAATCAACAAGTAAATTTGGAAATACCCTTTAACCAAAATGATAAACTTAGTGTTTCTTAAACAAGTTCTCTTTTTTTCTGGATAATAGATATTTGCAGTTACTTCCATATTTTCAGTTTGTCGTCTCCATGTGTATGAGCCTCTGAAGTGTAATGGAAAATAGTTTATAAAGTGTGGCGCGTTGTTTAAAAATGGATTCTCCTATCATGAAGTTACGTTTCTTTTCTATCTCTTTTTTTCTGTATAGGCTACATGTCAGATTTTTTTATATTTCTTGAAATTTACGACTTTAGAAAGAATTGCTTAGCTAAACAAAAACATGATAGGCTCGGCAAACGAATATGGCAAAAGGAGTCTTTCAACTGCATGGCTTAGAAACTGATTTTCATTTCCAGTGGACTTTACTCAGTTCCACATCAATACCAAGCTTTTAAAATTTGTTTAAGTTTCAAATATCTGAGAAAAATACACAAATAAAAAGCAGCTTCTCGAAGATGAATTATTCAAGACTTTACCTACTTTAATACTATACACTACATAAGCAACTATGCATTGAAGTTGTCAACATGGCTCTATAGATCCCATCTAATGTTTTTTGTTTATTTTGTGCGGGGGAAGGGGCTATTTGGTAGATCGTTTGACATTTGATTTACATTAAAAATGGTGTAGGGACCAAAAGGAAATACACGCGTCTGTCCGTTTTCTCTTTCTAGAACATATTTAACTTGATTTGTTACAAATCAATACAGCACAAAACAAAGGATCAGGAACCAGGTCATCACGGAAATTACGTATAGATGACGCCCTTTTTTATTTTTTTTGCATATTTACATATTCAAAGTAATACGGTCTTTTGATATATAATTGCTACCAAATCAAATACTTTGTAGCGAACTTGCTACTGCCTATTGAGTAGTAGTATGATCATGGTTGCCGTAGCAGATGTAATCTTGTAAAAATAAACTCCGGAACATCGTAAAACAAAACTAGCAATTTGACCCTCTTTGGGCCAAAGTTAACGTTTTTTGGCACAAAATCTCACAAAACGTCACTTTGTTATGTCACGATCTTCTTTGTTGCTTTAATAGTGCGCTAGATATAACGATTTCCTTTAAAATGACGCCCTTAACATTCTACAACCAGTGATTCAATACGATCGCCCGTGGGATAAAAAAAGGAAAAAAAAAAGAATAAAATAAAGGGAGACGCATCAGTGGGTCCCATGCGAATTTTCTTTTCCTTGTTGTTCAACTTGGGGAATTTTAAACCTACCGAATAGGGTTTTCGACCATGGCGATTCCAATGGTGTACTGTTTATTCCGATCCGACGTCCATTTTTTTTAGGGGTTTCAGGCTCTTTCGAAATTTACAAAGTTTTGTTTTCGCAACAAAACTTTGCCATTAAGATTAACCGAAATAGAAGTTGTCCTTCCTTAATTTACTTTCTTCACTAGACAGTTTCTTTTTTTCAAAACACATTTTTCAACTTTCCATCCCTATTGACCTTGGATTGCTCTTTACAAGGCTACAGCTGTTGCTGCAGCTATGATTAAAAAGTATCGTGAGGATACACCAATAAGAAAACTTAGTAAATTCGTGCCTACAACTAGCTTTGGAATTCTCACTCCCCCACTTCGTAAGTAAGTCAAAGAATCATAAAAGCTCTAATATCAGACATAATCTTGGGCTGAACATTAAAATATTCTAAAAAAAAAAAAATCATAGATCAACTTTTCAACGGAAGCGTTTTATACAATTTTTGACAGGAACAGACTTCATGCGCACGAAACATTATTAAGTTTTGACGGGCCTTCTCTGTGTTTTAAACAAGGATCAACATTTTTACTTTTGGTCTATATCACTGCCATTGACACAATTGAAAAAACTCATGTTTTTGTATATAATTAATTACATGCAAGGTTACACTTGTCCAATATTTGAAGAGTATCAAGATCCGTGAGGATCCAAGAAAAATTGCATCCCTTAAAAACGTTTTAGAGGAAGGGGGGGGGGGAGTCTGCAATACAAAAATGAATGATTTTCAGTTCACAGTTTCAAGGAGACACTCCCCAAAATAAAGGAAGGTCAGGGAGTAGACTCTTTCTTCCACCATGTTGATCTGAAAGACCTCTCATGAAAGAAATTCGGGCCTAAATATCCTTTTAATAGGCTTCAGGCACCTCCCTCATAAACAAATATCAACTGACGTCCATCCTATGAGTTATTGGGTTTTCACCCAAAGTGTGCATATGAGAATGAAGCGTCAAGAAAAAGAAAGCAGTTGTGAAACTGGCATATATTTGTCGATAGTAACTGCTAATTTTACATTGACTACATATCAAACAGTTCGTGGTAACTGTATATAAGATGCAACCTTGGCTAACAGTAAATGGAACTCTAAAAAAAAAGAAGGGTTGAAAACAACATACACATAAAAAAAGCGTTTTATGCTGATTCCATATATGTAAAAATTCATCATGTGCAAAATTGCTCATCAAGAGCTATAAGTCTGGGAAAATGTGCATGATTTTTGAAAAAAGGGAAAACTATCCCAAAAGTTGCAAGTATTCTTGCTGAAATATTAACCATAAAATTCAGCACATCAGCAAACCCTAACATAGAGGTTTTGAGCTCCCATCTACAAAAATGTGGAGTTTTGTATTTTGTTTTTCAATAAGGAAAGTCCCGGATAGAGGTTTGTTTGTTTGTTTTTTTGCAGGGGGTGACCTTATCGAACTAACAGTCCTATAGAATCGGGCCCATTGGAATGGAATTTAAAATTTATTTTGCTCGAGCGTTCACCGTCCCATATATGGTTTGAAAACCACATAAAACGTCGTGAATACCGAAAAATCTTGATATATTTTTGTTTTCTTTGAACAAAAATCCGCAATGACTAAGTTGCCAATCCTAGTAATAACGACAAAATATTAAACCTCAACGATTGTTTCCATACCCTGGATTCAGTTATCCTGAGAACTTTTGCTAATTCAGATACTTCTCTGCTGGTAAGATAAGATGTTTTCTTGTACTGATCTTCCAAAGCTGCAATCTCTGTGTTATTAAATGGAACTCTTGCACTTCTATTTATCTTCTTCTTGGACCCACCCTCCTTTTTGGAACCTAAAACAAATTTCAACTTTAATATTTTATTCTGGCAGAAGCAGATACTGAAGAATTAATATTGACATGCAAGGCGCAAAAAAAAAGACAAATGGGGGTAATAAAGTGTAGTCGAAAAATGAAAGTGTTAGCCAATCAATGTAAGGGTTTGGGGCAATAAAAGTTTTGTGGTTGTCAAGGATTCGGCAGTATCCTTAATTCTGTATTTTGAGGGGATAATGTAAGGTTCAAATATGAATGAAGTACGCATTTTATGCAACTTTAGCGAAATAGTACGCATTTTATGCAACTTTCTACGGTAGAAGAAGGGGGAAAACCACATGAATATAGCGTTATGAGTTTGATCAGAATAGTGCTGGGTTTTGCATTTGTGCTCTGCTCAGTGATCTTATTGACATAAAAGAAACTTTGCAATTGTCAAACTACCTGAGCTTTATCAATGGATGCTTTGGAGCTGGATCATTAAAAAAGATATAATAATTTTCCTCAATAAGGATGAGATTTTAAATGTACATTATCTCCAATAAAGGCACAGTAGAAAGATAAAATTGGAGGAGGGAGAAGAGTTAAACATATCCATTAAACACTGATTTAGTCCATACCCTCTGCAAAAAACAAGCTCTACTGTGCAGCATGGGCGTCCGCAAAAGGGTGGGGGGGGGGGTCATGGCCCCTCTCTTGGAAAGTAGATCGGAGTAGAAAAAAGTCATGGAAGCATAATAACGAATTAAAAAAGAAAATAACAAAGAAGAATAGAAATATCAAGATGAAGAAAGCAAACGGGACTGTAGCAATTGAACGAAAAGACACAGAAACGACGCAGATATTTTGATTGTATAAGACAAGCCGTCTTCAACGCTAAGAAACAAAGATAAAATTAAATAGAATATAAAATTAAGAAATGAAAAAACAGTATCTATATATACAACTGTTGCTACTGTGATTGGTACCTCAAAAGCTGAATAGAGTTGCTTCAACGAGAACACTGAAGCGACTGGATAAAATGAAATGAATAAGAAATCAATTATTTAGTTGCGAAATAATCTTCTTGCTTGCTTCTACTGCTGCAATTCTCCTAGGTCTTGTATTTAGACTAGTCCCATGGTGATCTTGTAAAACATTATTGCCCTCATAAGCTTTTGGTTCATTTTTAAGAAGAATGTTATAAATCACATCAATATTTAAATTACCTTTATCTCTGTTCATTGAAAGATTAGCAAGAATATGTTTTTTATTTCAATTGTTTTCCTGGCCCGCTGCGTCAAGCCTCTATCGTTAGAAATGGCTGTGGCATCGTCAAACTGTACATAATGATCAGGGTGGTAGAAAATGGGTTCGAGCAAAGCAGAAACAAGTTTCAAGAGGCTTACTAATTTTAAAGCTTTACCTATTTAGTTACGATGCTCAATAAATCGTTCAACAAATTGTCGGTGGGTTCGGCCAATGTGAAACTTTCCGCAAGAACAAGGAATACTATACACACCACTACCCAAGTTGCTATGAGTCACATCCTTCCCAGAATTTAGGAAACTGCTTAATGATCTGATTGACTTAAAGCATGTATCAATGTTACATTTGCGTTAAAATCGCTTAAGTTTTTCACCTAGACAAGGTACATAAGGTAAAGAAATATAACTTTTTGTCAAATTCAATTCGGAAGACTGTGAAACTACAGCTATTGGGTAATTATGTTTGATGTGTCTATTTTATATTATTTCGTTTATTAATTTAATCGGATAACCATTGCAAAATATAATGACCATTTGACAAGATTGTATACATGACAGGTCTGTACCTATCTGAATGCTGACAAAACATATTTTACCTTTATTTGGGATTTTTGATCTCTTTTTCATTTGCTTTAGTTTCTGAAAATACAATTCCTGTTTTTTCTGTAGACTATTGTGCCATATCAAGGGTTTTTCCTAAATTCAAGAAGTAGATTTACAAATCTTTAAAACCTTATAAATTGGGATTGAGCAAAGGTATGAGGCACAAAACACTTTTCTGTGCCTCATTTGAGTAAAAGATTTATTTTGCAAGGTTTCAATTTCACAACATTTAGATTGGTGGAGATCATCAAAGGGCAGTGCTCTCTAGAGGGGGAAGCTCTTCGGAGGTCTTCCGGAGCTCTTCGTTAGTATTTCCTCTTCTATTCATAGTAAAATATATCTAGATCTATTCATCTAGTCATCCAGAAAACATGTGAACTCTAATAAAAATGCATGTAGGTATTTGCTTCAAACTAAGTATACGATTCGGAATACTCCTTAAAAAAAAATAATTATGTGTTTGTTATTTTTGTATTTGATAGGTACAGATTGGTAATTTGAATTCTCTGGGTTTCAAGCTGTAGTTGATATTATTATTTTTTTAAATTTTGAGGTTTTTAGAGAGGTGAAGGGGCATTTTGAGCTCACCAAGGATTCTACAAGGAGGGAGGAGGCAAGTGTTATCAGAAACTTTGTTTATTGACGTTTAAATTGAAATATTGGGTGTTATGTTTACATTTTATATATTAGACAGTTATTAGGCAACGAACTATAAGTAAGGAGTGATTCGTGCTTATAGCAATAAGAACCTTAAAGAAAAGTTTTGATAGCATTTTTTTACAGTGAACAAATTGACATTTTCTGGTAATTCTAAAGATATAAAATTTCGTTTCCGTGGAGAATTCAAGTGTTGAATTTCCACTTGTTTTCAACATTTCATTAGTAGGCCTAAATGTTTGAAGAAAAATAGATGCCATTCCACTGATTTAAACTGGGAATTCAGACACCCATCTATGCCGCCTAGATAAAAAAAAACACTTAATTATTTGCCTTCTTTTATAAACAGTTTTTTGAATATCTATGTTTCTTAAAGATTACTCCGACCTTTGGAAGAGTATTTCGAATCATATACTTAGTTTTAAGTACATTCTTATACGAACCTTTGTTGAAGTTCAGGTATTTCTAAAGAGTTTGGCCTTTATTTTAATGCTTTAGGATGAACAGAGGCGGTGATATATCATATAACGCAGACCTCTTTTTAGATGAAAATAGGCAGGAAAGTGGCCACTATTTGCTAGTCGAAATCCAAAATGTAAATTAACAATATCTTCGTACTTCTCATGCATATACTTTCTATTATACAAATCCCTATTATTATTTCTATTATACAAATCCCCTTCTATAATATATATATATATATATATATATATATATATATATATATATATATATATATATATATATATATATATATATATATATATATATATATATATATATATATATATATATATATTATATATAGCTTAAAATTAGGTAAATAGCTAGTGATTCAACTCTCCATAAGAAAACACTAAAATTCTGGGAACTACTCTAAAATATTCTACGATTCTTACTTATATCAATCCTGGAAGTACGTGACTTTAATTGATCCCCCCTAATGGACAAATATATAGCCCAAATTATATATAATTGTTACCGTGAATGCCCGAAATCAAACAGTTCGTGGTAACGAATTGTAAGTAAGGAGCGATCCGGCTCAATAGCAACCGCAACACTAAGAAAAGGAATTTTGATACCAACAGCCGAATCAAAAGAATTAGATTTTTTTGCTGACTTCAAATATATAAGTTTCATTAGGTTTAGTCTTACCCATCAAAAGCTACGCGCCTAAGAAAATTTGCCTTATTTTCGAAAAAAAAGGAAAACACCCCCTAAAAGTCATAGAACCTGAATGAAGTCACACCATCAGATTCAGCGTATCAGAAAACCCTACTGTAGAGGTTTCAAGCTCCTGTCTGCAAAAATGTGGAATTTTGTATTGTTTTGCCAGAAGAAAGATCACGGATGTGTGTTGATTTGCGTTTTTCTTCCCAGGGGTGATCATATCCATCCAGTAGTCCTAGAATATCGTGAGAGGGCTCATTTGAACGGAAATTAAAAGTTCTAGTGCCCTTTTTAAGGGACCAAAAAATTAGAGGGCAACTTCGCCCCCTCCCACGCTCATTTTTCCCCAAAGTCACCTGATAAAAATTTTGAGATAGCAGTTTTATTCAGCATGGTCGAAAAATATAATAACTATGTCTTTGAGGATGACTCAATCCCCCACAGTCCTCGGGGAAAGGGCTGCAAGCTATGAGTTTTGCCCAATGTTTACATTTAGTATTGGTTATTGGGAAGTATACAGACGTTTTCAGGGGGAATTTTTTCTGGTATTGAGGGGAGGTGGATCGGGAGTTACGTGGGAGGATTTTTTCATGGAGGAAGTTTTCATGGGGAAAAGTTTCCCAGCATTTTATAAAAAGAAACGATAAGAAATTAAATAAAAAAAAAACAATTTTTCAACTGAAAAACTTTTTAACTGAAAACTTTTCAACATGAAAACTTAAAACGAACAGAAACTATTACGTATGTTATTGGGTTCGCCCCCTAGTCAATTCCTTGCTCTTTACACTAAGGTTTTTTTTAGTACTTTCATAAGAGCTATTTATTCTAATTAACGGCCTTTGTGATTAAGGGGTCATTCTTGAAAATAATAAAAAAATACGAATGTAGAAGTTCGTTACTTGAGTTAATTCGTAAGTTAGGTATATTTATTACTAATAAAAACGTTCGTAAATAAAATTAAACAACTTTCGAGAAACCCATTTAGCTAAAAAAGTAAAATTAATATGCAAACTTCATTTTCATTATTCATGTACGGTGAGCCAAAATCAAAACCTGTATTAATTTAAAAACGTTCAGAAATAAAAAAAAACAAGTTTTTTAACTGAAAGTAAGGAGCGACATTAAAAATTAAAACAAACAGAAATTCTTCCGTATAAGAAAGGGGCTGTCCCCTCCTCAAAGCCTCGCTCTTTACTCTAAAGTTTTTTATTGTTTTAGAAAATAGAGTTGTGAGAAAGTGTCAAACTTAAGCTTAAAGAGCGAGGCGTTGAGGAGGGGCGAGCCCCTTTCATTTACGGAATAATTTCTGTTGGTTTTAAGTTTTAATGTCGCTCCTTACTTTCTGTTAAAAAAACTTTTTTTTTATTTAATCTGGTCAATGTTGAAATTCATCGGTGAATGTCCGAAATTCCTTCTTTTTTACTTGGATTCAATTATCTTTGCGAGTCAGCTTTTTCAGTCTTACGAAAGCTATAATGGTAAAGGTATTTTCGGGCTATTTACCTCGTTTCGGGCTATATACATATATATATATATATATATATATATATATATATATATATATATATATATATATATATATATATATATATATATATATATATATATATATATATATATATATATATATATATATATAATGACGTAAATAGCTAGTGATTCAACTCTCCATAAGGAAACACTATAAAATTCTTGAAACTACTCAAAATATTATACGATTCTTACTTATATAAATCTTGGAAGTATGTGGCAATAATTCACCCCCCCCCTAATGGAAAAATATATAGCCCAAATATATATAATTGTTACGGTGAATGTCCAAAATCTGGTCATTGTCGAAATTCATCGGTGAATGTCCAAAATTTCTTTTTTTTTCTACTTGGATTCAATTTGCTTTGCTAGTCAGTTTTTTCAGTCTTACGCAAGCTATGATGGTTAAAGTTAGTTTAAGTTAATTTAGGTTAGGTTAGCTTAGTTCAAATTTTGTTATAAATATCAGAAATGGGTTAAAAACCTAACTTAACCTAGCCCAACCTAACCTAATCTATCTTAGCCTAACCTTTATCATCAGCTGAAAATTTTGACTGGCAATACTGAGTAAATCCAAGGAAAAAAAAAGTGTTTTGGACATTCACCGGTGAATTTTGACATTCATGAATTTCGGACATTCACGGTAACATTCTCTTTGTATTCTCAATAGCGCGACTCATTTTCTTCAGCCCCTTGTTTGCCGATAAATTATTACGTAGACAAGAGTCCCGCTCTTGAAAATACAAGAGTCAATGCCATGTGTAAGGGGGGATACCGGGTTTTTCCGACTCGTAAAAAAAATAACGAAAATTCATATATACAAATTGCTGATGCGCTTTTACAAGTTTTTTTTTGTACCCCTCCCCCCTCCCGAACGAAATCCTGGTTAAGCCCTCTTAAAGATTACATACAATTTGGCATATATCTTTGTACATTTAGGGAACATGTGAGGTTAAAGTAAAGTGATGCGCTGTAAGGAACGATATAAGTAAGTATTTTAGAATGTTTTAAAGTTATTTCACAAATCTGGTAGTGTTTTCTCCAGTGATGGATCACGGGGAGGGGGAACCCCGCCTTCCCCCAAAGATTTTTCTGGCGCCCTTATTCCTTGCTTTTTTTCCTTTTTTACTCTTTTTTTTAGAATAAATCGTCATTTATTGGCACCTTTGTCATATTGGATCTCCCCAAGATTTTACTCTAGATTCACCCCTGATTCATTGCGGAGAGTTAAACAAGAATGTATCAACCTGAAAAGAAATAACTGTTTGCTCTGACCGGATGGCTAAAAGTAGCTAAGCTTTACGCGACCAAAGAATTTTCCGTTCTGATTTATGGATTACCCCTCTTGCTTAAAAAATGTTAGCTGAGATGAAAAGAAGGAAACTTCAGTGGCTCAAATGATTGAAAAAGAAGAAAAAAACCTTTGCTTACGCGGTAGTTTTGGTGGGTTGTATCTAGTACAGCTTAACCAGTTATATGGATTATATATCACTGTTTCTTTTAAAGATCTTTCACTCTTTTTAAGGATGGTATCAACGCTAAAATCCGTTAATCTTCCTTGACGTTTCTGCATCCTCTCGCTTCTGCCCTTTAACTGCTTCCTCTGTAGCTCCAGCTCAACTATAGATTCATATATCCATTTTCTAGCTTGATCAAACGTGGCTAATTACTTTGACACATGGTTAATTGACTCGGGGAACGTCGCTCGAAGGGGGCTTTCTGTCCACGCGTAGCAGAGTATTCAATCTGGGTGATTATGGGTAAATATGGTAACTTGATAGGTCCTATTATCCAGCCGTATATTCTTGTTAGCAGGATTAAGTTTCTCTCTGATAGTATTCTATTTCATAAACCTGTCAGTATTGTTCTTTTTATTCTTAACAAATAAATAGAGCGTATAATCCGGCAACCAATATAATATCTATAATGAAAAGGATTTTACTTCATTCTTATGGCGTCTTTTGTTTTAACTTTGCTTACAGCGAGCAAAATCGAGATTTAGTGCATAAATAAGCTAGAACACAAATAAAGCCCATAGTCCCTCTGCCATCCTTCCCTCTCTCTGGCTGAAAGGTAGGCATTTTGTACCCTGTTTGAAGCCTAATCACTCAAGTGTTTTTGACTTCTATTATTCGAGGCATAAAGATGACCAGGGGTTCACTCAAATATCCTTCCCTACCCTTCCACTGCCAAATTTGTGAAAAAAAAGTAGGAATGTTTATCTCTCAGGAACCAGAATCAAACAAGGATTTTTAATATTTCTAAATAGCAAAGCAAAGTAAACTGGTCCTGCCTTCACTCTCCCCCAGTGTAAACCTAATAGAATAAAGACTGAAGTAGGTATGTTACGCCTTGTTTAAAATAGAATCATGCCATAATTTTACTTTAAATTTTCTTGATTGGAAAGCGGGCTCACGCTCTCTGTAATCCCCTTCTCCTGCCAAAAATCAACTTTTTAGTGGAAAGTTACGCCTGTTGCAGCTTGTTGGAACTATTATCATGGAAAGATTTTCCATTAGCAGTATTAGAAGAAAAAATATGACCTTTAACCCCTACAAGACCCCTCTCCCTCTTCGTGACATTTTTTTATTCTACAGAAAGGCAGACATGTTGCAGCTGTTATGAAGCGGTATCATGCATGGAATACGATTCATTTTATTAGATGCATAAATTGTTCTTCTGGTTCTTCCAACATCGCCCACCCGTCCCAACGTCTACTTCAATGCTGAAATCCCGTAAGAATTTTGATTGTGAGTTATTCGAGACACAAAGCAACCCTAGACCGCTCCGAATGTAAATTTTTACCAGAGTAGTAGGTATGTTGTATGGGTTGCCCCTGCCATGGATTTATCCATATTTACATGGATTTTTCGACCCTTGCAATGGATATTCAAAATGTCATGAATTTATTTTAAAATAAACTTGTATTTTACGTGCAATCATGGATTTTGCCAAGGAATCAAAAGGTTTGTTTTTTCATAAAATTTGCTTGCAATCATCAAAATCTCGCTGCGGTGACATTATTTTTTTTTCTTTCATTTTGAGTCTCAAGTCTTTCAGTGTTAAAGAAAAAGAGCTAAACGGCTAAGGACGAAATTTAACCAAGCTCCAAAATTCAGTTTTTCGTTAAGTGAAACTGGGAGATTATAAGACCGATAACAAGAAAGAAACACACGTTACAAAGTAGGTAAGCTAAAAGTTTTGTAGGTCAGAAGTCTCTGCTGTACCTAAAAAAGAAGGTCATTTTGTGAAGGTCGTAGACACAGTTTCTGGAACAAAGCAGGACATCAGGTCAATCTGAAAAATACACTGCTGTCTTCTGTCAGTTTTGTGTTAATGGAAAACTGCCAGTATACAACTAGGCAATGCAGAATTTATAAAAAATAATCAGTTAAAACAAGTCTAGGTTTCATAAGCAGGCTTTTCCCAAAATAATAGGATATGCTAACAGTTATCTCTGTGATGCCATTGAAATTTCCAACACTATGATGTCGTATCTTCCCCCGAAAACTCCTGAATTTTTGCGGTATTCTTGATTTTGTCCTTCCTGTAAAAAGATATGACGTTACAAGAATTCAAACTGTTAAGAAGCAGCTATCAAACCAGTTAAAAGTAAGAAAAACAGGTAATTTCGGGAAGAGCAAAAAAAATCTTTCTGTTGTTTGTCCTGAATTATACTTATGGGGATCGATCAACTAAAATAAAACAAAAAATATTCAAGGATAAGTTGCCATCTTTGTAATCAATTTCGAATCGCTTAGTGTCTTGATGTCAGACCATTCTCATAAAGTTAACTGATTTAGTTTTGAAAAAATGAAAACAAGCGTTTTTAATATTAATTCTATTCAAGGCGATTTAATTTCAGCAACTCAGGGGACTCAAGGTGATCAAGTTTCTACAACGACTGAAGTACACAAAGAACCTATCTGTAATAAAAGAAAGAAAAAACAAAGAAGAAATGTTTCAACAAAAACACGGCACAATTTTGTCCAAGGCTCATCATCAGATAGTTGGTGGAGACGTGGTCCAAACCCTAACTCAGAAAAAGATCATCCTTCCTCCTTCCTTCCTCCTATAAAAGGTGGCGGAGCCAACATTTCAGATGCAGAGAACCCTGTAAAAATAGATACTGTCACAGAAAAAGACAGTGTAAACGAAAAATCAACCGTCGACAACCGAGACGAAGTCGCACTTACCAATGTGTATATACCACCACATAGAAGAGGTGCAAAATTCAAAAAAGAAGAGCCATATTCTGGTCCCAGAGATATTGTAACTAGGCAGCAGAGAGGGATGTATGGAACCAAAGGTTTGATAAATGACTATTCAGGTCAGATGGACAAAAAGGCCACCATTTTGTCAAAAATTGAAAAGATTGTTGGAAGTAAGCAGGTTGATCCGTTCAAAAAACTTGACAAAGAGATTGCAATAATTAGCGAAATGCTATCCATCTTTTATATATCACCAGAAGTGAAGAAAAGATTCAAACTACGAAAACCAATCACGGATCTATTGCTTAAGGATTGTTCTGGGTACCCGGCTGACTGACCGTATTTCAAACAATAGTCTATACGAAAAATGTGGTTCAATACCGCTTTCTAGGTCTATAATGAAAGAAAGGTTGAGGTGGTTAGGGCATGTTGTGCGGATGAAGGATGACAGATTGCCGAAGATTTTTCTTTTCGGCCAACCATCTAGGGCTAAACGGAAGGCAGGTCGTCCCCATCTGGGGTGGGAGGACGTCATAAAGAAAGATTTAAAGGAAATGGGAACTTCGTGGGCAGGTGTAAAAAGGGAGGCTTTGAATAGATTGGGGTGGAGGAGGAACGTGCGTAGCTGTGTTGGCCTCAGGAGGCTTGGTGCTGCGATGAGTTGTTAGTAGTAGTAGTAGTATACAAACTCACTTGCAGAAAACTTAAAAACTTACCAGAGCCGAATCGGAAATCGCGATTTAAAAGGAATCATGTCCAGCTTTAATTTTCAAGTGGCGAAACTGAGTTCAACCGTAGCCAACTTGGAAAAAGATGTGGAGAAGATGCAACAAGTAACAAAATGTACAGAACCAAAAAACTTCAATCCGAAAAAATGCTGACTGAAATTAAAGAGGTTGATAATATTTCAATTAAAATCTAAGTTTTGACTTACGCCAGAATGACTGGTTTTTTGTTTTGAATTTTTACTGAAACCGTACAAAGAAACGGGCCAGTAGGACCAATCTTCTTCTGAAAGACAATTAAGTTCGAGTTATGTCTAGTTTGGACTAGCCTAGGTCAGTTGCGTTAGGTTACGCTAGGTTACAATTTTTTAGGTTAGGTTAAGTTAGGTTATGTTCGGCTACGTTAGCTTACGTTAGGTTAAGTTAGGTTACTTTAGTCTACGTTAGGTAACGTTAGGTTACGTTAGGCTATGTTAGGATGTGTTACGTTAGTACATGTTACGTTAGGTTACATTAGGGTACGTTAGGCTACGTTAGGTTAAGTTGGGTTACGTTAGTCTACGTTAAGTTACGTTAGGTACGTTAGGTTAGGCCATGTCAGGATAGGTTACGTTAAGTTAGGTTAGGCTAGTGCTATTACACTTGTAGCTATTGTCAGTGCTATTTTCTTCGTTGATTTCTTTGTGTGTTTTTAAGGTTCTTGTTTCGAAAATTATGGTTTGATATCTTTAGTTATGCTGTATTGCGGTTTGCCTTGTCTATGCTATTTTTGTCAGTGATTTCTTTGTACATTTCTAAGGTGCCTTGTTAGAGAGTTATCCTTTGATATCTTTGGTTATGCAGACTAATTGCTTGACTTATCAGAGATAATTTGTCATTGGTTTCTCCGTCTATTTTGAAGGTGTCTGAATTGAAAATTATGGTTTGATATGTTTATTTGCGCTGTATTGTGGTTTGACTTGTCTCTGCTAGTCTTGTCGTTGGTTTGTTTGCATATTTCGAAAGTGCCTTTTTTGAAAGCTATGGTTTATATGTTTATAGATGCCAGGGGCGTCATTTGGGGGTGGCAAGGGGAGGGGGCAGTTGCCCCCCCCAATAATGTGGCGAAAATGCATCCCATGCCCTATATGGACCCCTCTTGCCCCCCCCCTCAATAAAAATGCTGGAGATTCGTCCCTGATAGATGCTATAATGAGTTTGATTTGTCTCGGTATTTATTGACTAGGGGACGAACCCCACTATATACGTAATAATTATGTCGTTTTGAATTTGAATGTTGCTCCTTGCTTTCAGTTGAAAAAACTTGTTTTTTTATTTAGGTTCTGATAGTTTTTTAAATAACGCTTGAAAATCCGGCGCCACCTTCATAGAAATGTCCCTTCCCCAAGGAAACATCCTCCTAAGTAACCCACTCCTCAGAACCCTCCCCCTAGAAAAAAATCCCTCCTGAAAACATCTGTATACTTCCAAATAACCAATACTACATGTAAATAATGGGCGAAGTTCATAAATTGCAGCCCTTTCCCCGGAAACTCTGGGGGATTAAGTCATCCTCTAAGACGTATTTATTAGACTTTCGACTATACTGAACAATATGGGTATCTCAAAATTTTGATTGGGTGACTTTGGGAAAAAAATGAGGGTGGGAGGAGCCATATTGCCCTCCAATTTTTTGGTCACATAAAATAGTCACTATAATTTTTAATTTCCGTCCGAATTAGCCCTCTAACGATATTCTAGGATTACTGTATCGATAGGATCACCCCTGGGGAAAAAACAAACAAACAAATAAACACGCATCCGTGATCTTTCTTCTGGCAAAAACTACAATATTCCACATCTTTGCAGATAGGAGCTTGAAATATCTACAGTAGGGTTTTCTTTTATGCTGAATCAGATGGTTTGATTTTCATTAAGATTTTATCACTTTTATGGGGCGTTTCTCCCATTTTTCGAAAATAGGGCGATCTTTTTCAGGCTCGTAACTTATGACTGGTAAGACTAAACTTGATGAAACTTATATATTTGAAATCAGCATAAACATCTGATTCTTTTCTGATGTATCTACCGGTATCAAAATTCCAGTTTTTAGATTTTAGGTTACTATTGAGCCGGGTCGCTCCTTACTTACAGTTCGTTACCACGAACTGTTTGTTGTAGGCTTTAGCTAATATGATTAAATAAAATTATTTTATTAAGAATTTCAGGAAATATTCTAGTTTTAAACTAGCTACTGCTGCAAATCAGACTACAAACAAAAAAAGGCAATGGCTTTTCTTATTTGGAATAGTAAGAGACGAGCCTCAGAGAATGAGGCCCAATATTGGGCCAATTTTGCCCCAATATGTTCCATGTTTTGTTCTTTACTAGGTTTCAGCCAACTCTACAGCCATGATACCGATGAAACTAGCATAATTACCATTTATAATTAACGAGACCGATTCCTTATATAATTTTTTGGTGTATTAACGAAATTATTATCATTTCTTATATGTAACTCATATTTTATAAGTCTTCGACAGTCCATTGGTGAGCATACCCACTTGTCAAGCGGGAAGACGGGATTCAATTCCCAGTCCGGGAAAACTTTAAATATGTTGAATTAATATCGTTTAATTTAAAATTTAAATAGGCTAGAGGTCGATCTTTACTATATTTTTGCTCATACCTTTTGCTTTATCATAATATAAATTCTGTAATCTTAACTATTGTTAAGTTGCCTAAGCAATTTAGTATAAGCAAGAGTTAGTTCATCATTGTAATGATGTCACATACATATGACGACCTATGGCTTTTTCTTAAGTGGAATAGTAAGAGATGCCCTGGATAAAACCTACGATTATGACATCATTGATCAATCTTTAACATGATTCCTTATGTAATAAAACTGCGAAAAACACACTGAGCCTTGGATGTTCTATTTTTAACACCTTCTCTGATCCTTCCGTCTTTACTAATATAAATAAAACGTAGCCTCGTATGGCGTCATATTTACCAAATACCCCTTTTTCTTTTCTCTTTTACATCAGTTACTATGAAATAGACTTCGGTCCTTACTGTAACATTTGTTAACTTAGAGTCTAAACAAAACTTCTATTAATAACTACTTGACTAACATCATTTATGATGAACTATATCGATATTTTATGTATACTTCGATACGAAGTGCCCTGGTACGGAAAAACAAATAATACATTGTGCCAAAATCGTTCTTTACTTCGGCAGCGTGATTGCCTATGATTAGGGGTTGTTTCCCCCTTTTTTCAAATATAAGGCATATTTTCTCAGGCTCGTAACTTTTGATGGGTAACATTAAACTTGATAAAACATAACTATTTAAAATTAGCGTAAAAATCTGATTCTTTTGTTGTATCTATTGGCATCGAAACGGAACGGAAACGCATTGGAAACGTTTTTAAAGTTTCGGTTATTATTAGTTTCGGTCGGTATATTTAAACGGCCTTTGTGATTCAGGAGTTTGTGTTTCGTACAAAATTCGGACTTTAGCGTAAAGAGTGAGGTATTGACTAGTGGGAGAACCCCCTCATATACTTAATAACATATACGTAATAAAAAACAATATGGCTTATTATACAGAATGGGCTTATGCTGGTTCAGAATTGTAATGAAAAAAGCTTCTCATTGTTCTAATTAGACGAAGATAGTGTTTCAGAAATCGTTATTAAAGAATCGGGAGAAAATTCGTAAGTTACGTATATTTATTACTAATTAAAACGTTTGTAAATAATATTAAAAGTTCTAGTGCCTTTTATAAGGAGCCCAGAAATTGGAGGGCAACTAGGCACCCTCCCCTGGCCTTTTTTCTCAAATTGGTACGATCAAAATTCTCAGAAAGCTATTTAGACAAATAATTAAAATTTATATGCGAATTTTGTTTTAATTATTCATATACGGTTATCTAATTTCAAAAACTGCATTAGTTCAAAAACGTTCTGAAATTAAATAAAAAAAACAAATTTTTTAAAAGAAAGTAAGGAGGTACATTAAAACTTAGAACGAACAGAACTTATTCCGTATATGAAGGGGTTTGCCTCTTCCTCAACACCTCGCTCTTTACTGTACAGTAAAAAGTTTCTCCCAATTCTTTAAGAACGACTTCTGAAACACAATATTCAATAAGCTTTTTTTCAAAAGTACTATAGAACTTCAGCGTAAAGATTAAGATGTTAAGGAGGAGGCAAACCCCTTCATATACGGAATAATTTCTGTTCGTTTTAAGTTTTAATATCACTCCTTACTTTCTGTTAAAAAAAACTTGATTTTTTATTTAATCTGGGTTGCAGCGACCTAGTAAGAGACGATCACACCCCATAATAAAAACTAAAATAACCCATAGCTCCTAAAATTAGAGTCAGAGCAAAACAAAAAGTAAACTATTAGAACTGCCTTGACAAATTTTTACACATTTTTCAATTTAAAGTCTAAACGAAACTTTTATTACAGACTGTTAAATGACATCCTCTTGACTAACACCATTTATGATGATTTATATCGATCCTTTATGTATTTTCTCTAATGAACTAGATGGAGCTTTTTCTTCTTTGAAATAGTAAGAGACGAACCTTGAATAATCAAGTAGCTAACTAAGTCCAATGTATGCAATGGTTTGTTATTCCAATGATCCTTTTTTAATGTAATATATAATGATTCATTTTATTACTTTAGCTACTATGGACAAAATAGTAAAGACAAGTAAAACCACTATATAGCATAAATTAACAAATCAAACAATAACTTTAAAAAATACACCTTCAAAATGGACAAAGAAACCGTTTACAAATCTGGTTCAGACAAGACAAACATTGAAACAGCATGACTAAAAACATCAAAATATAACTTTCAAACAAGGCATCTTTGAAATAAACAAAGAAACCACTGACAAAAATAGCAAAGACAGGTAAAACCACTATATAGCATAAATTAATATATCAAATCATAACTTTAAAAAATACACCTTCAAAATAGACAAAGAAACCATTGACAAAGCTGATTCAGACAAGACAAACATTAAAACACTATAAATAAAAACATCAAAATACAACTTTCAAACAAGGCACCTTCGAAATAGACAAAGAAGCCACTGACAAAAACACCGAGTCAAGTCAAAACGCATTATAGCATCTATCAGGGGTGAATTTCCAGCATATTTATTGGGGGGAAAGAGGGGTCCATATCTGGTTAGTCAAAGGGCATGGGATGTATAATATTTTTTCTCCAGATTATTGGGGGAGGGGGCAACTGCCATCCCTTGCCACCCCCAAACGACGCCCCTAATAATATCACTAGCCTAACTTAACGTAACCTATCCTGACATAGCCTAATCTGACGTTACTTAACATAACTTAACGTACACTAGCGTAAGCTAACTTAACCTACCGTTACCTAGCGTAACCTAACGCCTATATAACCTAACGTAACATATCCTAACGTAACACATCCTAACATAGCCTAACCTAACCTAACATAACCTAACATAGACTAAAGTAACCTGATTTAAACTAACGTAACCTAACGTTTTTAACATAACGTAACCTAACGAAACTTTTAAACATATATCAAAAGAATGGGCTTATGATGCTGATTCAGCATTATAATGAAAAAAGCGTCTCTGAATAGGGTGATAGTGAATCTACATCTAATAATATTATGACTAGCTTAGGCAAAGACAGTCACTGGTGACTGGTAAACGTTTTTGAGCATCATATAGCCGTTGTGAGGGGGGGGGGATTTGACTGTTTAGGTCATGGAAACTTTTAAATAGCAACATTCTAAATTAACATATTTGACAAGGGAAGGGGGGGGAGGGGGGTGATTTTTTCTTGGGACATATTTTGTAATCTTAAAGTCTATACCTATTCATTATAATAACTAAATAAATTATAAATGTGTTTTCATAAAACATATTTGTGACATTACTCACGAACATATTGTGTTACATATTGTGACATAACATATATAAAACATTACTCACCTCTTTTTCAGAATCACAACATTTCCTTTTCTCAGATATTTTATTCAGTTAATTTATTTAATCTACACTATTCAAAGTGTTTCTGTCAATAGCTCTATATCCCACTTTACATAGGGTATTTTCCAAGGCTATGGGGTTTTCTCCTATTTGACCCCCAATTCTAAAATCAATAATAACAATAAGGATTTTCCCCAAATCATGTCGACAAATCAGTTAAGTAACTAGGTTTTACCCCAAGGTCTTGCTTGATGAGAAACTAGTTAGGTTTTCCCAAAATCTTAAAATGTTCACAAACATGTTATGTAACTAAAGTTTTTCCCAAGGTCTCTGTTGACAAAAACATTTCGGGGTTTTCCCCTGTGACCTTGAACTTGGGACTCAGGGACTATGTACTCCCTACCAAACGTGTATAGCAGCAAGGTAAATATAACCCCACTCCCTACTGATTTGCATATTCAATTTAAGTTTCACTCGTTTTGAGATTTATTTATTAGTTTACATTAATATCTATAGTATGTTTGTTTACATTCATTGTTTATTTAATTTATGTTCATTTTAAGTTTCATTTATACTTCAATAGGATTTTTTTTCGTTTTAAGCTTGATTTTCATATTCAGTCTCAGCATTACTCGCTTTAAGATCTATTTATTCATTTATATTATTACTTGTTGTGTGTTTTTTTCTATGATTGCTTATTTAATCTCTGTTCGTTTTCGGTTTCATTTATTCTTTAATAGTAATTTATGGTCGTTTTGAGTTTGAATTTTAACAGGTATTCGTATCTGCTGAGCTTAAGTTTAAAATGGCCTTTACTTTTCTATGAAAAACTTATTTTTCGGAATGTTTTCTTTTTAATTAATTTTTGTTCGTTTTTGATTGCTAAAAGTTTCAAGTTTTTAAAAATTCCTTGTTTCAAAATCAAACTTTAATAAAAATCGAATGTTCATCAAAGTATCAAAACTGGTATCAAAGTAACAATATCACAATGAAAAAATGGGTTTGTGTCAACCTCGAAGTTTTTATTATCTGATGGTTGAAATATTTTTAACAAAATGGCTATCTCAAAATTTTATTGGATGGGTTTGGGGGAAAGGGCGAGGGGGGGGGCTAATTACCCTTCGGTCATTTTTTACTCTTTAAATATGAACTAGAACTTTATATTTTCAATCAAATGAGCCCTCTCTAAAGTTTATACAATCCTCCCTTCTATGAAAACCATATCTATCCCCAGAGTATAACTTACAACGCCTGTCCCTGGGCCCTTGGAGGTTGTTTCGATCCCGGAGTTTTATTGTCTGATGGCTGAACTATTTTTAACGAAATGGCAACCTCAAATTATTATCGGATTGGTTTGTCATTCCAATAAACCCGAAGGCGTGGAGGGCGGGAGGGGCTGGTTGCCTTCCGATCTTTTTTCACTCTGAGAAAATGAACTGCAACTTTTAATTTCCATTACAATGTACCTTCCCTGAAGTTTATATGAGCATCCCTTTCACAAGAACCACATACGACCCCAGGACATAGCTTACAATGCCTGCCCCCGGGCCCTTGGGGGTTGTGTCGACAGTGGAGTTTTTGTTTTGTGACCTTTGAATTATTTTGAAAAAATGGCTCTCAAAGTTCTTATCGGATGGGTTTGAGGAAAATAGGGCGTGGAGAGGGGGGCTAGTCGCCCTCCGATGTCTTTTGACTCTTAAAAAGTGAAAGAAAACTTTTAATTTCCAAATCAAATGAGCCCTCACCGAAGTGTATACAAGCATACCTTGCATAAGAACCATAAATGCCCCCAGAGCAATACTTACAACGCCTGCCCCGGGCCCCGGGGTGGGGGGTTGTGTAGACACAGGAGTTTTTATTATCTGACCTTTGAACCCTTTTTAACGAAATGATCTTACGTAAAGGAGTTTTTGTTATATGATCTTTGAACTATTTATAACAAAATGGCCACCTCAAATTTTCTATCAGATGTAGTTGGGGAAAAAGGGCCTAGGGGGGGCTAGTTGCCCTCCGATCACTTTTGACTCTTAAAAAGGACATTAGAACCCCCATTGTCCGATCGAATGTACCCCATTTGAAGTTTATACGACGACCCCTTCGATATGAAGTGCCTCTGGGGAAAAAATAAATGGAGTGTCTTTCAACTCTCAACTCTTCAACTTTCAACTTTCAACTCTTAAAAAGTGAATTACAACTTTCAATTTCAAATCAAGTGAGCCCTCTAGGAAGTTTATACGAGCATCCCTTCCATAATAACCATATGTACCCCCAAGGGATAACTTGCAACATCTGCCCCCAGGCCCTGAGGGGCTGTGTCGACACTGGAGTTCTTGTTATCAGAACTTTGAACTATTTTTAACAAAATGTTTATCTCAAAATTTTTATCTGATGCATTTAGGGCGTAGAAGGGGGGGGGGAGCTAGTTGCCCTCCGATCTCTTTTGACTCTCAAAAAGTCAACAAGAACTTTCAATTTCCAATCAAATGAGCCCCCTCCGAAGTTTATACGAGCATCCCTTCCATAAGAACTTTATATGCCCCTAGAGCATTACTCATAACGCATGCCTTCGGGCCCCAGGGGGGTTGCGTCGGCACAGGAATGTTACTTATCTTACCTATGAACTATTTTTAATGAAATGGCTATTATACAAATTTTATCGGGTGGGCTTGGGGAAAAAAGGGTGTGTGGGGGGGGATAGCCGCCCTCTGATATTTTTTTACTCTTAAATATTGAACTAGAACTTTCAATTTCCAATCAAATGAGCCCTCTCTGAAGTTTATACGAGCATCCCTTCCTTAAGAACCATATACGCCCCCAGGACCACACTTACAACGCCTATCGCCCGGGCCCTGGGGGGAATTATTGTTATCTAATTTTTGAACAATTTCCAAAAATCCGGCTATCTTAAAAATTGTAGCGGATGAGTTTGGGCCAAAGAGGGCGAGGGGGAGGGCTAGTTACCCTTAAATCTTTTGACTTTTAAAAAGTGAACTAGAACTTTCAAATGAGAATTTTTTCCAATCAAATGAGCCCTCTATGAAGTTTATACGAGCATCTTTTTCATAAGAACCATACATGCCCTTAGGGCATAACTAAGAACGCTTTCCTCTGGGCCCTGGGGGGTTGTATTTACACCGGAGTTTTTCTTATGTGACCTTTGAGCTATTTTTAATTAAATGTTTATTTCAAATTTTCATCAGACTGGTTTGGAAAAAGAAGGCGTGGGGGGGGGGGGGCTAGTTACCCTCGGATCTGCTTGGAATATTCAAAAGTGAACTCGCACTGTCAATATCCAATCAAATGTGCCCTCTCTGAAGTTTATACGAGTATCCCTGTTATAAGAACCATATATGCCCTAGGGCATAACTTACAACGCCTGTCCCCCGGCCCTGGGGGGTTGTGACGACACCTGAGTTTTGTTTTCTGACTTTTGAGCAATTTTTAACTTAACGGCTATCTCAAAATTTTTATTGGATGTATTTGGGAAAAAGGGACGTGGGGGAGGGGGCTAGTTGCCCTCCAATCTCTTTTGACTCTAAAAAATTGAACTAGAACTTTTAATTTCCAGTCAAATTAGCCCCCTCTGAAGTTTTTTTTTATTATCCCTTCAATAAGAACCATATATTCCCCCAGGGCATAACTTACAACGCCTGTCATAGGGCCCTGGGGGGCTGTGTCGACCCCGAAGTTTTCGGTACATGGTATTTGAACTATTTAAAAAAAGGCTATCTCAAAGTTCTTATCTGATGGGTTTTAAGAAAAAAGGGCGTGGAGGGGGGGGGGAGCTAGGTGTCCTCCAATCTCTTTTGACTCTTAAGAAGTGAACCAGAACTTTCAATTTCCAGTCAAATGAGCTCTCTTTGAAGTTAATAAGAGCATCCCTTCCATAAGACCCATATATATCACCGGGGCATAACTTATAACCCCTGCCAACGGGCCCTGGAGGGTCGTGTCGACACCGGAATTTTTGTTATATGATCTTTGAATTATTTTCAACGAAATAGCTATCTCAAAATTTTTATCGGATGCATTTAGGAAAAAAGGGTTGGGGGGGGGAAGCTGGTTACCCTACGAAATATTTTGACGCTTAAAAAGTGAACTAGAAATTTCCATTTCCAATCAAAGGAGCCCTATCTGAAGTTTATACGAGCATTCCTTCCATAAGAACCATATATGCCTCAGGGTATATCTTATAACCCTTGCCCTGAAAACTGGGGGGAGTGTCCTGCTCAAACATATAATTTCAAGAAATTTCAACTACGTTGAACAAAATGGCTATATCAAAATTTGTTTGGGGAAATGGTGGGCGTGGAAGGGGTGTCAGTTGTCTTCCAATCAATTTCGACTATTAAAAAAGGAACTAGCCATTTAAATTTCCAATCGAATGAGCCCTTTCTAAAGTTTCTACGACAACGCTTTCTATAAAAACCCTTTTATGCCCCCATGGCATCACTTAAAACCCTCGCCCTGAGGGCTGGGGGGGGCTGTTATCGTCAAAGACCAAATTTCCTGAATTTTCAACTACGCTGAACAAAATGGTTATCTAAAAATTTTGATTGGAAGGATTTGGGGAAAAGGTGGGCATGAGAGGGGGGTTAGTTTCCCTCCAATCACTTTTGACTATTAAAAAGGGCACTAGGCCTTTGAATTTTCAATCGAATGAGTTCTTTTTGTAGTTTCTTCGACAAAGCTTTCTATAAAAACCTTCTATGCCCCCAGGGCATAACCTACAACCCTTTCCCTGGGGGCTGGGGGGAGTGTCCTCATCAAAACATAATTTCTATCTGGAAATCAAATACGCTGAACAAAATGGCTATCTCAAAATTTTGATTGGATGTCTTTGGAGAACTGGTGGGCGTGGAAGCGGTTTTAGTTGCCTTCCAATCCCTTTTGACCCTTAAAAGGGCACTATAAATCTCGATTTCCAATCGAATGAGCCCCCTTTTAAGTTTCTACGACGATCCCTTCCATATGAAGTGCCTCTGGGAAAAAATAATAATAAAACAATGGAGCTGTATGGTCTTTACTATAGGCAACGCTATAGCGTTGCCTCTGATTATTCAATAAATCAGAAAATGAACGATTGTCATCGTGTTGCTACAGGAACATTTACTTCCTTCCATCTTAATATTATGGCAATACGACCTGGTCAGTATGTACTTATAAATGTATTTCTTCCCTGCGATCAGAAACGTCTAGCTTCACTTCCTAAGTTTTTTAATGCCCACTCATCAATTAAAACTCTGCTATGCAATATTGAAAAGCATGGGTTGTGGTATTGTGACCAATATTGATCATTTTATCTGCTTCAGTATAATAATATACTGAACTAACAGCCTGATGCATCTATACATTTGAAACTAGATATGGAACTAGATCGTGTAAACGAGCAGACCACTTTCTGCAGCTCCACCCATTCTGGGCCAATCAGAGTAGGCACCGCGAAACTTACAAGACCTGCAAGACCACTTTCTGCAACTACACCCATTTCTGTGCCAATCAGAGATGTTTTTACAGAAAGGACTCCATATATAGTCACCATATATAGCTAGATTTAATGATCGTAGACATTATTACAGGTATCCAAAGATATCTCACTTGCATAATTGTAAACTCATCAAATACCTATACCTAGTAGAAGATGAAATCTAAAAAGTAGAAAAGTCATTTTTTATCATGTACATACATTATTTCTATTAATAAACAATTTCACATACATTTTTAGAACCTATTATTCGTAGGGCACTGAAATCAATATTACATCCGCTTGTGAGTATATGTTCCACTAGATAGTCGTTTAATTAAGGTAAGTCAACGTAAATGTCGAGAAACTGCTTGTAGGTATAGCCACGACATCTGAACATGAAAAAGAGTAGTGCATGAAAACCACATGTCTTAGTCGTTAAATTTTGTACTCTTCGTTGATTTTGAATGATAGTTTTCCCACTGTTCTCAATAAAGTTGCTGATGTATGGAATGTAAAATTTATACGACAGGCCAAGAGAATCACCAAACTCAATAATCTGTGCACTTTGAAGTATATATGATCCACACCAAATCTTCAAAGTCGAGGGACTGCTTATAACAATTATTAGACTCTTATTAAAACTTGGAATTTTTTCAGTAAAGCCCGATAGTATACAATAGGACTTGTACTCAGACATGTCTGGATCCGTGCTAAATACTTTGATTATTGGGTTTTTATTTATGGTGCTAGGTCTAGTAGAACACTACTGTCGGGTGTGATCTCTAATTAGGTCTCAAATTGACTAAATGATATTAGGGTGATACTCTCAGTCAAAGCATCGGCAAATGTGCACTCTAAGCGTACATTCCCTGTTCGTACTCTGCTCATATCCTGGGTCCCCGACAAGTCCAAAGTAATTACACCATGGTTTTTTGAAAACATTGAATCGGTTATTCCATTTTCAAATTATTGGGATTCATGATCTAGGGATTGCATGGTCAACTCGTACAGAGTTCTATAAGATATTTTGTCAAATTATAGAGTGTACAGTGGAATACCATTCACTTTGCACACAAGGCTAGATAGACCGAAAAAATTAAAATCATGGGGGGATTCAGTCCAGGATCCAACTTCACAAAGGCCAACAAAGAAAAATACGCTTTTTTTAAATTTATTTATAATAAAAAAACATTTATTTAAAAAATGCACTAGAAAAAGCACTTTAATAAATATACTTTATTTATTTAAAAATACAACATTTAATTAAAAAAAAATACACTTTGAATAATATCACTTTTTTTTAATTTGAATGCAACATGTATATTTACAAAAAAAATCTGCTCTAAGTAAAAAAAATAAAGATAATTTTGGTAGTGGCGGCGCGGCCCCCGCTGGCCCCCCCCCCAAGGCCGAGAGGCCCGAGGGGGGGGATGCCCGGCCGGCCGCCAGCGGGGGGGGCACCGCCACTACCAAAGTTATATTTTTTTTTACTGAGAGCAAATTTTTTTTTGTAAATATAGGCTACATGTTGCATTCAAATTAAAAAAAGTGATATTATTCAAAGTGTATTTTTTTTCATTAAATGCTGTATTTATAAATAAATAAAGTATATTTATTAAAGTGCTTTTTCTAGTGCATTTTTTACATAAATTTTTTCTTTATTATAAATAAATTTAAAAAAAAGTGTATTTTTCTTTGTTTTCTGTAAAGTGCTGTTAATAATATAAGAAATGTGATTCTTTATTGATTTTGTTCTTCCTATTATTCTTGAACGGACTAGTAATAGTGAAATTATTTAGTCATTCAACAACTCTAGTCTATAGCTAGTTGTCTAGGTGAACTGTTGAAGGGAACATATATCAATTTAAAACAGCAGTCCGATCGTTTCTGTTTGGGCCATCAATGTCAGGCAAAACAACATTCTTAACTAAAATAATTAAAAATTGTGATGAAATGTTTGTGGAAAAGCCGAAAAAAATCTACTATTGTTACAGTATCTGGCAGGAGTCATACGATAAAATAAAAGCAATTGGCACGGTGGGATTGGTGCGGATACAATTCATACAGGGACTGGATGTTTTCAACATTATTGAACCAAACTCTTGGCTGATTATTGACGATCTGGCTGAATCTATTGAACAATGATCCCAGGAAATGCTGCAATTGTTCACCGTTCGCTCTCATCATGAACAGATTTCCATTACTCTGGTTCTACATAACCTCTTTCATTAGAGCAAATGTATGCGAACACTTGCATTGAACTGAACCTACTATATCATCTACAGAGTTGTTCGTGATTCTAGCTCGCTAATAACTCTCAATAAACAAATATACCTTGGGGGACCTAAATTTCTGCTCTCAGTATACAATCAGGCAACTAATAAACCCTACGGCTATATCCTATTGGATCTTAATCAAAATACATCCAAGGATTTGCGTGTAGTCACAGATATTTCTGACAATGAAATTACAGTATATCTCCCCGTAAACAGTAAAAAGACCCATTAGTTGCTATCATAACACTGAAGAAACTACATGAAAATAGACATTTATTTCAGTTCTACGCAGTTCAGAACCCTCGCTTAGGAAAGCCATACTCAAACATGGTATTGACAATAATTTCATTAATCTAATATCTGAACTTTGTTTAAATTTGACCGAGGGCTATGTTCAACAGCCAGAAGTAGTTAAGCAACAGGCAAAACAACATCATTCCATTGTACGTACATTGACCTCTAAAAACAAAGGAAAGAATTTTAAAAGGAAACGTCTTCTTCAGGCGGGCGGTAGCTTTTTCACAATTTTACTGCCGATAATTGCAGGACTTGTAAGCAGTTTACTCCAGAGAATGGTCAAGTCCTATAAATTGAATCCGATAAAAGATACTCTTTCCCCTATGGACCCCATTGAAAGAAATATGAGTAAATTAATCGACGTGAAAAATATTTAAGATGATAAAAAAACTGTATTTAATTCAAGATGCAATTTGCCGAGACAACAAAAATAAGTCCTAGCTTGCGAAGGCCAGTGATATGAATCACAAAAAAGAATCATCTCAGGTTTCTGCTGCTGCTGCTGTAAAAAAATTAAATATAGAGGATTTGTATTCATTTGTATTGAAATTTGGAAATATATTGCCCCACTCATATCTTTAACAAAGTAAACGACTCATAAAATATCTCATGGAAAGTGGTCAAGATCATATTCAAGTTGATAGCAGTGGGAAGGGGATTATAATTCAGGGCAAGAGCTATAATCTACTTGATTTAATCTATGATATGGTGACCAATCGTAAAGGACTATTATCATTTGACACTCATATACGCTACTTTCTAAATAGATTATAACTTAAAAACCGCATTATTAGCAATGGGCGAAAAAGATGAAAAATAAATTAACATACTTCAACAACACCATAAAAATATAAAATGAAGAAGAAGAAGATTTTAAATAAATTTTGTAAAATGCTAGCACATCCAGTAAAAACTTTACAACAAGGAGGAGGAGTACGCCATTGAAAGCTAGACAAAAGTGAAGACGTATCAAGTCAACTTCATCGCCAACATACCCACCAACCATCAGTATACAAATGGGTAGTGGATGTTACACTCCACATTTACATTCAAAATGATTAAAGTTCTGAACCGTGTTTACGAAAATATTGGTGACGTGGGGAGTTTAAGTTCCCCCACCTCTCTTTCCAAAGTCACTGATGTTCACACTAAAAGTGTACAAGACTATCAACATAATGAATCAAGTTACACTCTGCATAGAAATCATAGAATTCGTGCTGATCATTATCAAAAAACTGAAGCCTTTTTCCCATTGCATATGATGCAAACAGATCTCTTAACTCTAGATGAGATTCAAAGACGTCACAATACACCGCACAAGTACATTCTACTTGCAATCAGTGTTTTTAGTCGCTATGCATATGCCATTCCATTGCGATCAAAGAGAGGTGTTGAAGTTGCTCAGGCCGTTGAAAGTATTCTTGAACAGGATTCGTAGAAAAAAATTCAAACGGATCGAGGTAGTGAATTTAAAAATCCCCATGTTGCAAAAGTACGAGTGAAATATAATACACTGCTCTATCATAGTCATAGCCCTATGAAGGCTGTATTTGCTAAACGATTGATAAGAATTATTAGACTTTCAATCTCAAGATATTGTAGAGTGAAAAATACACCTTCTTTTACTAATGATCTATATAATATCATGTTGATCTATAATCAACCACTCCATCGTTCACAGTCCAACTAGACCCCAATGAAAGATCATAATTCATATCATGATACATGTGACACATTTCTTAAATAGTATTCCAATGAAACGATTGTCAAGAAGAAACAATTCAATGTTGGTGATACTGTTCGAATTAATAGAACAACTAATGTTTTTGAAAGGGGAATTACTTGTGGTCCACAGAACTTTTTAAAGTGGCAAAAATCCTAGACACTAAACCCATAACTTATTGTTTGCGCGATACCAGAGATGAAGAGATTCTGTGCGGCTTTTATGACTATGAACTACAAAAACTTAAAAATAATAGTGAAATATATCAAATTGAAAAGATATTAAAGACTCGTACTCGCAGAGGTAGGAAATAGTTACTTGTTCGGTGGCAAGGATACAACTCTGATTTTGATTCTTGGATCGGTGTTGAAGATATTGACAATGCCCAATGATTTCTATATAACTTTTAAGTCCAACGTTTCTGATCCTCTCTACAACGACTTGAATAAAACTAGTGATTTTTGGACGAAACTCTCCCCCGCCTTCAAATTCGATGACGGAAAGTATGAAGTGGTGCTTGTTGACTTTATTTTCAGAAATACCTATGATATCCTGAGAAAGGATCGTGTGTATGACATAAAAGTTATACCATTCGATTGGTCACTCTTTGTCGAGTATGAACGGGTTGAAGAACTTAAATCTGGCAATTATTCAACTGCCAACTTGAAATATGTTGGATACGTCGGTACGAAATTTTTTATTTGTACAATTGATACAACTATTTAAAATCGTAGGAATCGTCCATTTTATACAGAATAGATATTGGAACACAACAGGATTTACACTATCTTATCTGTTGACACTGAAATAATTATTCTCAATGATAATCTGAGAGACGTTCCTGGCTTTAAACAGAATATGATCAATGGGAAAAACGCTGGCGCCGTTTACGGGATGGATCAAGTTATTTTTGCTGATTATCCACCTGGTTTCGCCTCGGACTCTTGCATATTTCTCTATGCATCTTTTGTGGAAAGATCGAGAGTTGGTAAGTCAAATGTCCCCCTCCTACGTGTTTTTGAACAAAAAACAACCCATGAACTTGTTCATCACTATAGTATAAAGCATCTTCTGTATGTTCCTGTAAACACTTCGCATTTGGAACTCTGTCAGCTGATACTAAGAAGTGAATTAGGTGATCCTCTAGCAATAAAAAAAGGTTTAGCAGTGATTACATGTCATTTTCGACCCATTGTTGGCGACGCCACCTTAAATGAACAATAGGAGATTTCCATTTGTCTGCCCCGACATCGATTGCTATATTGGTGCTCGGAGTTCACGTTAAATAGGCAATGGGTCGGAGTACTACAAGGGGCGTACTACAATATCTGGCTATGGTCTTGGTAGCTAGTTTGCTAGGCTATTTTGTTTTGCACTACCCCTTGCCAGAAAAATTATTGCACCTGCTGCATCAAATTTTGCTGCCTCAACACTACAGGACTGGGGATCGGATGAGAATTTCAAGGAGAGTGTTAAGGAAAATATTAGATCTTCGGCAAGAGCCGTTGGTGAGCAATTAAAATCTCGGCAAAATGGGAAGGGATTGAAAATGATGCATGCACGTCATTCACTCATCAGTCTCCACCCAGGCGGGAAGCGAAGGACACCAACAAGGACTTTGAGAAAAAAAACGAGGAAGACCAATAAGAAGAAGAAAAAGAAAAAGGTTGTTAGATCAAAGAAGGATTACTTCTCCTTAGATGACTATCTCCTTCCCAAGGAATCACATCCATCAATCAGTCCCTCACTGAATCTGTTCAATGCTCAAAATGTTGATGTCAGAGTCAAGTATGGCTACTATGAACAATTTCATCCCCAAAAACCCCTCTCGGAGAATATACACTTTCAAATATTTTCCAATGAAGACTATTTCATTGATTTGTCATCAACATTTATTGACTTAAATGTTGCGGTGAATAAAAATGCAGATAACATAACTCCAACTGCTTCCCACGATCTATTCTTTGAAAACAGTATTATACATAACATGTTCAAACATATTACTATGTTCATTAATGGAACATTTGTGAGCACTAGCAATAAATTGTCGAACTCTGCAAGCTATATACAATTTATGATGATGACACCAGAGGCATACAAGGAGTTGAGAGGACAATCATTGGGCTATGAATATCGATCAGGTGTTGATACTGACGGTGAGTTGACTACTGCAGTGAGCCAGGAGTATCATTTACTTGGAAAATCAAATCATGAGATATTCAATATATCCCAATGGTTACCCCCCAATGTCAATATTGAAATAAAGTTGCAACTGGCCCCATCGAATTTCCTTTTGAGAAAAACACTTTGGCAGCATCCGATACAAATGTCATTATGACAACGGCAATTCTCCACATCCAAAAACAACAGGTTATGAGCTTTGGTTCATTGGCAGTGGAAAAGCTAAGAGCCAAGGCAACAACATTAAACTTCTTGTCCCCCATACAATCACCAATCAACGTCAAATTGCCACCGATTCTCGTAGCTATACCGGTTCATCATTTATCAATGGAGAAATCCCATCAAAATTGACTTTGGCCTTTGTGAAGAGTGGCTGTGCCGTTGGATCCTGGACATGATTTTAATTTTTTCGGTCTATCTTGCCTTGTGTTTAAAGTGAATGGTATTCCACTGTACACTCTATTATTTGACAAAAAATCCTAGATAACTTTGTACGAGTTGACCATGCAATCCCTAGATCATGACTCCCAATTATTTGAAACTGGAATAACCGATTCAATGTTTTCAGAAAATCATGGTGTAATTTTTTTGGACTTGTTGGGGACCCAGGATATGAGCATAGTACGAACAGGGAATGTACGTTTAGAGTGCACATTTGCCGATGCTTTGATTTGAGAGTATCACGTTAATATCATTGAGTCAATTTGAAACCTATTGGGAGATCACACCCGACGGCAGTGTTCTACTAGACCTAGCACCATGAACACAAACCAAATAATCAACGTATTTAGTATGGATCTATACATGTCCCAGTATAAGTCCTATCGCATGCCATCAGACTTCATTGAAAAAATTCCAAGTGTTAACAATACCCTAATCATTGTTAATAGCAGTCCATCGACTTTGAAGACAGGCCATTGGCTATGCATCTTTCAAACAGCGAAGAATATTGAATTTTTTGATCCTTTCGGTCTGTCGTATAAATTCTACACTCCACACATCAGCAACTTTATTGAGAGCAGTGGGAAAACTATCATTCAAAATCAACTAAGAGTACAGGATTTAACGACTAAGACATGTGGCTTTCATGCACTACTCTTTTTCATGTTCAGATGTCGTGGCTATACCTACAAGCAGTTTCTCGACATTTACGTTGACTTACCTCTATTGAACGACTTTCTAGTGGAAAATATACTTACAAGCGTGTTTAATTTTGATTTTAGTGCCCTACGAATAAAATGTTCTAAAAATGTATGTTAAATTGTTTATTAATAAAAATAATGTATGTACATTATAAGAAATGATTTTTCTACTCTTTAGATTTCATCTTCTACTAGGTATAGTTATTTGTCGATAACAACTAATGCAGGTAGATTATCTGAATTCACAGTATACTGAACCTGATGTGATGCAATGTCAGGGTCGCATTTTCTACAATAGAGTGTAACTTCACTCTTGTCATATCTCTTTGAATAATCAATCATACTATTCTCATTCATTCTGCAGAATTCACATGTTTCAATTTGTTTATTTGACACAATGTCTTAAACAGTTTCCTCAAGGGGCAAATCACATTCTGTCACAGTCAAATAGAAATCAGTGGGCTTATAATCGTAGTAGTCATTGTCTTCACAACGATGATGTAGAAACCAAATTCTTTTGTTGTTCCGACAGTTGAATCGCTGACCCGGCTCCTCCTCCCAAAACAATCTAAAACCACGACGATACCAATCTCTTAGCAATAAACTAAAATCACGTTTAGGATTCTTTCCAATCATACCAGGATATGTATTCTCCCATTGATTACATTTATCATAGTGGCAATTAGAGCATAGGTGTCTTCTAGGGTGAGAGTCACACACCTCTTCAAGACAGGAATTACAACCTTTAATTTGTACAGCATATCCTCTATGCAATTTACACGGGTTGTATAATCTACGCTTTTCATCATACTCATCAATCATTGTACAATTCTCACATGATCGCCAGCTGCCCAGTGTGTACATGCATAGCGGACATGTAGGGAACATTTTTAATGTGTTGACACTCTCACTGCCACAATGAAACTGAGCTAGCAACAACAAATTGAGTGGGATAGAGAGAGAGAGGAGTAAATCATCCTTGAACACCATGGAAGGAACATAAACCCTTAGAATAGCATAGGAAGGAACATAGTGCTATAGAAGTATAACATAGGTGTGAGGGGGTACTCACTCTCTTTGAAAAGGTGTAGAGGTCCCATAGAATAACATAGGAAGGAACATAGCGCTATAGAATGGCATGAGAGGGAACATAAAGTCCTAGAATAGCATAGGAAGGAACATAAACTCCTAGAATAGCATTGGAAGGAACATAGACTGCTAGAATAGCATAGGAAGGAACAGAGCGCTATAGAATAGCATGGGAGGGAACATTATCTCCTAGAATAGCACATGAAGGAACATAAAATCCTAGAATAGCATAAGAAGGAACATGACGCTATGGAATAGCATGGGAGGGAACATAGCGCTATAGAAATGGTACTTAGTCCTCTACTTATATTTTTATTACATATATTAGGAGGTTCGCCCACTAGTCAATACCTCGATCTTTACGCTAAAGTTTGAATTTCGTTCCAATTCTTTAAAAACAACCCCTTAATCACAAAGGCCGTTAATTAGAATAAATAGCGAAGTATTGACTATGTTGCTCCTTACTTTCAATTGAAAAACTTTTTTATTTTTTTATTTAATTTCTGATCGTTTTTTAAGTAATGCTGGAAAATCTGGCTTCCCCTTCATAGCAATATCCCTTTCCCCATGAAAACTTCCTCCATGGAAAGATCCTCCCACATACCCCTCCCCCCCACTACCAGAAAAAAATCGCCCTTGAGAACGTCTGTATACTTCCCAATAACCAATACTATATGTAAACATTGGGTAAAGTTCAAAACTTTTAGCCCTCCCCCCGGCCAATTTGGGGGATTAAGTCATACTAAAAGAATATTAGTAGTAAGCGCCCAATTACTTTCAACCTACACGCAAACCTACGCCTGAGGCATAGATAAGTGTGTATGGTTGAAAGTAATCGGGTTACCAGGGTCATTTGCCTATTACAATGACCTTCCGGTTTTTCTGGTAGGTAATTCTAATCTAGAGGTCAATACATCTTTCAAAGAGGAACGAGTACGCAATACCGGTCCTAGTGTGATTGATTTTTTGGACAATTGCCTTTAGTCAAGAATAGTTTGTTAGCAGCGTGTCGTTGCTAAAGCTAACTCTCATTGGAAAAAAGGGGTATAAAGCTTTTTTGTTTTGATAAGAATTGCACAATGAATGTATTGTTTGACTTGAGCATTTTTTTATGAGCAAATCAGAAGTTGTTCAATATAAGATAACTTGATTTGCGATTGGGATTTGATTAAGAGTAAGGGTTATGTTATTTTTTGTTGTTTAAGAACTATTTTTGATTTTCTTACAACTTTTTGTATTTTGCAAGAATTGTTTCTGCTTTGTAACAATTATTTTTGGAATATGTTTGAATTTTTTGTATGCTATAATAACTATTTGGGATGTTGTTAGAAATTGAGTGTCTTGAAGCATGTATTTGATATTTTGTACTAAGTATTTTCTTACTTTGTTAGAAATATTGTGTATTTGTTTAAATTGTTTTTTTATTTACTAAGAATAATTTTTGTTTTGTAAGACCTATTTTGGATTCCTTAGAAATTTTTATATTTTTTAAGAATTATTTATGTTTCATAAGAACAATTTTGATTTTGTTTGAACTTTCTGTATTGTGTAATAACTATTTTTTGACTATATAAGATATAGTTTTGATTTTTAAAAAGTTCAAATAGTTTTGCAACAACTATTTTTTATTATTCTATTAATCTTTTGGTGATTACTAAAATATTTTTTTATTTTGTATGAATGATTTTTGTTTTTTAAGAACTATTTTTGGAATTTGTTTGAACTTTTTGTATTATGTAATAACTACTTTTGGTGTTTTTAGAATTTTCGTGCTCTGTGACAAGTATTTCATATTTTGCAGAAGCTATTTTTAATTCTGTTAAAACTATTTTGGATTTGTGTAAAGTATTTTTTATATTTTTAATAATAGTTTTTGTTGTTTAATAACTATTTTTGATTTTATTAAATATTTTTGTATTTTGCAAGAATTGTTTCTGCTTTGTAAGAATTATTTTTGGAATAAGTTTGAATTTTTGTCTGCTCTAATAACTATTTGGGATGTTGTTAGAAATTTAGTGTGTTGAAGCACGTATTTTTTATTTTTTACAAAGTATTTTATATTATGTTAGAACTCTTGTGGATTTTTGTAAGTATTTTTGTATTTATTACTAATAATTTTTTTTTTGTAATAAATATTTTGGATTTCTTAAAAATTTTTTTATTTTTTAAGAATTATTTATGTTTTTTAAGAAATGATTTGGATTTTTTTTTAACTTTTATATTCTTTAAGAACTATTTTTAATGTTGTTAGAAATCTTTTGGTTTTTTAACAAGTATTTTATATTTTGCAAGATCTATGTTTTATTATGTTAAAACTATTTTGGATTTGTCTAAAGTATTTTCATATTTTTTAAGAACTATTTAATGAATTTTCTGAGCTTTTCATATTCTTTAAGAAAAGTTTTCGATTTTTTTAGAATTTTTGCTATTTTTGAA
This sequence comes from Artemia sp. Qi Xiang Cuo, assembly GCF_049724085.1. Lineage (NCBI taxonomy): Eukaryota > Metazoa > Arthropoda > Branchiopoda > Anostraca > Artemiidae > Artemia > Artemia sp. Qi Xiang Cuo. The sequence goes on from NC_142794.1 coordinate 48,431,031, forward strand.
AAGCATTTTATATTTTGTAGTAACTATTTTTTATTCTGCTAGAACTATTTTGGATTCGTTTAAAATATTTTTTCTATTTTGTAAGAATAATTTTTGTTTTGTAAGAACTATTGTAAGTAAGTAACAAACTCTTTATTGATTTCACCTCTTGGATATACAGTACAGATATTTCATTCAAGAAATTATGAGAAAATCGCAAGTAAGTAACTTTTTTTCTCTATATCACAGACAATTTTCACTTAGCTAAATTATTTATAAATGTAATTTAAGAAATTATTAAAAAAATATCAGTAATTAAAAATTTATTTCTTGAAGTCAACTCTTGGATACACAATAAGGAAATTTCATTCAAGAAATTATGGAAAAATTGTAACTAAGTAGCAAATTCTTTCTTTAATCCAGATGCGGGACAAACAAAAAAGAATTTTTGATAAAGATGCAGTGACAAAATTCTAAGTGTGCAGCACACTCTTTACTGTTTTTACAACTTTGGTGAATGTCAAGTATAATTTTCTAAAAAAAAAATGGAAAAATACACAGACGAAGAAGCTCATCCTTTATTGCTTGCGTGTATAGGAATTCCCTTGTTATTTGCTTACATGTATAGGAATTCCCAAGTTATTTGCTTGCGTGTATAGGAATTCCCTTGTTATTTGCTTGCTTGTATAGGAATTACCATTTTATTTGCTTGCTTGTATAGGAATTCCCATGTTATTTGCTTTCGTTTATAGGAATCCCCCAGTTATTTGCTTGCGTGTATAGGAATTCCCATGTTATTTGCGTGCGTGCATAGGAAATCCCATGTTATTTGCTTGGATTTATAGGTATTGCCACGTTTTTTTGCTTGCGTGTATAGGAATTCCCATGTTATTTGCTTGCATGTATAGGAATTCCCATGTTATTTGCTTGCATCTCTTTGTGAGCCTCTTTTGGCTGTTTGTGTCTTTCCGGGCAATGTGTCTCTTTGTTGGATGTGTGCGTCTCTTGTCTCTTTGGGCTGTGCCTGTCTTTGAGCTGTTTGAGTCTTTTTGTGCTGTGTGTGTGTCTCTCTGAGCTTTTTGAGTCTTTTTGATCTGTTTGTGTCTCTTTGGGTTGTTTGAGTCTTTTTTGGAATTTGTTTGCCTCTTTGGGCTTCTGTCTCTTTTGGCTGTGTTTTTTTATTTTGGCTTTGTGTATATGTATTGGCTGTTTGTGTCTTTTTTGTCTGTTTGTCTTTGTTTTGGGTGTTTGTGTCTCTTAGGTGTAGTGTGTGACTATTTGGGCTTTTTGTGTCTGTTTGGGACTTTTGTATCCTTTTGTCTTTGTGTAATTATGGGCGGTTGGCTTTTTTTTGGTCTTGTGTGGTTTCTTTTGTCTTTGTTCGTCTAGTTTTGGGGTTCATATAGTTTGAATGTTTTAGTCTTTTTTATCTTTGTTTTTATGTTTTATATTTTTGAGTATTTTTTGTGCTGTGTTTTTGTATTTGGGCTTATGTCTCTTTGGGGTGTTTGTGTGTCTTTGGGTTATATTTATCTCTTTGTGCTGTCTGAGTCATTTTGGTCTGTGTGTGTGTGTCTCTTTAGTCTGTATATCTCTTTGTCCAGTTTGTATTTTTTTGGTCTAGGTGTATTTATTTTGGCTGTTTGTGTCTTTCATAGGACATTTTTGTATATTTGGGCAATTTATTTTTCTTTTGAGGGTTTGTATATTTTTGGTTCGTATTTGTCTGTATGGGCGTTTTTTTTTGTCTTTTTGAGCTGTGTGTGTGTATCTTTGGGCTGTGTGTGTCTCTTTAGTCTGTGTCTATGTATCTTTATCCTGTGTGTTTCTCTTTAGGCAGTGTGTTTCTCTTTATGCTCTATATCTCTTTTGGCAGTTTGAATCTGTACGGTATGTGTGTGACTCTTTTGGTTGTTTGTGTCGTTTTTGGATTTTTGTCTGTCTGTTGGTTGTGTGCTTCTGTTGGGGCCGTGTAAATCTCTTTGAGCTGTTTGTGTCTTTTTTGGGTGTGGGTGTCTGTGTGTGTTGTGTGTGTCTCTTTAAGCGTTGTGTGTCTCGTTGGACTCTGTGTCTTTTGGGGGTGTCTGAGTCTCTTTGGTCTCTGTTTGTTTCTTTTGGCTGTTTGTGTCTCTTTGAGCTCTGTATGTTTCTTTCGGCCTTGTGTGTCTCTTTGCGCTATGTGTCAATACGTTTAAGCAATAAATATCTTTAAGCTTAACCCGTCTTTATTCTTTAACATACTTCTATTGTAAGCATGTAACAAACTCGTTCCTGAAGTCACCTCTTGGATACACAGTGTAGAAACTTCATCTAAGAAACTGTGAAAAAAATTTACTAAAGTAACAAAATCTTTCTTGAGTTCACCTCTTGAATACACAATACAGAAATTTCATTAAAGAAATTATGAAAAAATTGTAAGTAAATAGCAAATTCTTTCTTGAATTCACCATCTGGATAAACAAAAAGACATTTAGTTAAAGAAATTATGACAAAATTTTAAGTAAGTAACAAACTCTCTTGAAGTTAGTTCATGGATACACAATGCAGAAATCTCATTTAGGAAATTAAGAAAAGTTTTTAATTAAGTAGCAAAATCTTTCCTTATGTCCACTCATGGATATGAAAAAGTAGCTATTAAGTAGCAAATACTTTTTTGATCTCACCTGCTGTATAAACAAAAAAGGACATTTTGTTGAAGAAACTAATGAAAAAATTCAAAGTAAGTAAAAAACTTTTTATTGTTTTCATGACTTAGATATACGATGTAGAAATCAAATTCAAGAAATTATGAAAAAATTTGCAGTCTAAGTAGCAAATTCTTTTTTGAATTCACCTCTTGTATAAACAAAAAGACATTTCGTTCAAGAAATTATGACAAAAATCTAAGTAAGTAAAAAACTCTTTATTGTTTTCACGAGTTAGATAAACGATTTAGAAATTAATTTCAAGAAATTATGAAAAAATTCTCAGTAAGTAACAATTTCTTTCTTGAAGTGAACTCGTAAGTAACAATATAATTCTTGAAGTCAACTCTTGGATACACAATACGAGAATTTCATTCAAGAAATTATGAAAAAATTGTAACTAAGTAGCAAATTCTTTCTTGAATTCATTTGTTGAATAAACAAAAAGACATTTCATTCAAGAAATTATGACAAAATTCTAAGTAAGTAACAAACTCTTTATTGTTTTCACGAGTTAGATATACGATGTATAAATTAAATTCAGGAAATTCTGAAAAAATTCTCAGTCTAAGTAGCAAATTCTTTCTTGAATTCACCTGTTGGATAAACAAAAAAAACATTTCATTCAAAAAATTATGAAAAGATTCTAAGTAAGTAGCAAACTCTTTATTATTTTCACGAATTGGAAAAACGATGTAGAAATTAATTTAAAGAAATTATGAAAAATTCTCAGTAAGTAACCATTTCTGTCTTGAAGTCAACCCTTGGATACACAGTACAGAAATTTCATTCAAGAAATTTTGAAAATCTTTGTAAGTAAGTAACAAACTCTTTATTGATTCCACCTCTTGGGTATACAGTACAGATACTTCATTCAAGAAATTATGAAAAAATCGCAAGTAAGTAACTTTTTTTCTCTTTATCACAAACAATTTTTACTTAGCGACATGATGCAGAAATTTAATTCAGAAAATTATGAGAAAATTCTCAGTAAGTAACAATTTCTTTCTTGAAGTCAACTCTTAGATACACAATACGGGAATTTAATTCAAGAAATTATGAATAAATTTTAACTAAGTAGCAAATTCTTTCTTGAATTCACTTGTTGAATAAACAAAAAGACATTTCATTCAATAAATTATGATAAAATTCTAAGTAAGTAACAAACTCTTTATTGTTTTCACGAGTTAGATATACGATGCAGAAATTAAATTCAAGAAATTATGAAAACATTCTCAGTCTAAGTAGCAAATTCTTTCTTGAATTAACCTGTTGGATAAACAAAAAGACATTTCGTTCAAGAAATTATGAGACAATTCTAAGTAATTAACAAAATATTTATTGATTTCACTATTTACTTATGAGATTTATAAATTAAATTCAATATTTTTTTAAAAAATTATAATTCTCTTAAGAAAATTACTTATGTAATTATACTTATTTATAAAAAAAAATAAATTTAGTTATTTAAATAATTAATAAATTATTATTAAGTAACAAACTCTTTATGGTTTTCAGTAGTTAGATAAACGTTGTAGAAATTAATTCAAGTAATTATGAAAAAATTCTCATTAAGTAACCATTTCTTTCTTGAAGTCAATTCTTGGATACACAGTAGGGAAATTTCATTCAAGAAATTTTTAAAATATCTGTAAGTAAGTAACAAACTCTTTATTGAGTCCACCTCTCGGATATACATTACAGATACTTCATTCAAGAAATTATGAAAAAATCGCAAGTAAGTAACTTTTTTTTTCTCTTTATCACAAACAATTTTCACTTAGCTACATGATGTAGAAATTTAATTAGGTAAATACATGAAATAATGTTATTCTTAGTTGCTAATTCTTAATAATTTCTTTTATCTTATTTCCGTAGTGCGTATCCAGGAGTTGAATTCAAGAAAGAAACGGCTAACCACTGATAATTTTTTAGGTAATTCTTGAATTAAATTTATACATAATTAATATATTTGTAATATTGGTGTGATAAAGAGAAAAAAAAAAGTTAATAACTTGAGTTTAATTAGCAATGTAGTTTTTTTAGTATATTAGATGACCATCCACGTGTTGACATCAATAAAGAGTTTGTTACTTACTTACAATAGTTCTTACAAAACAAAAATTATTCTTACAAAATAGAAAAAATATTTTAAACGAATCCAAAATAGTTCTAGCAGAATAAAAAATAGTTACTACAAAATATAAAATGCTTTTCAAAAATAGCAAAAATTCTAAAAAAATCGAAAACTGTGCTTAAAGAATATGAAAATTTCAGAAAAATCCGTAAATAGTTTTTAAAAAATATAAAAATACTTTAGACAAATCCAAAATAGTCTTAACAGAATAAAAAATAGTTCTTACAAAATACAAAATACTTATTACAAAACAAAAAGATTTCTAAAAAAATTAAAAATAGTTATTAAATAATATAAAATATAAAAAAAAATACAAATAAGTTCTTAAATTAAATAAATAATAATTAAAAAATACAAAAATTTATAATAAATACAAAATATTTATTAAAAAAAAAAAATTATTCGTAGTAAATACAAAAATACTTTACACAAATCCACATTAGTTCTAACAGAATAAAAAATACTTGGTGCTAAATACAAAATACTTGCTTCAACACACTAAATGTCTAACAACATACAAAATAGTTATTATAGCATACAAAAAATTCAAACTTATTCAAAAAATAATTCTTACAAAGCAGAAACAATTCTTGCAAAATAAAAAAAGTTTTAATAAAATCAAAAAGATTAAATAAAAAAAAACAAATATAAAAATCACGATAAAATACACTTTACACACCTCCAAAATATAATTTGAATAATTAAAAATTGAATATTAATTAAAATAAATTATTTAAGATAATATCGGAAAGACTAACAACACCGAAAGTAGTTCTTACAGAATACAAAAAGTTCAAACAACTCCCAAAAATCGTTCTTAAAAAACAAAATACTTATTACGACCTAGAAAAATAATTTAGTAACCTCCAAAATAGTAAACGCAGAATAAAAAATAGATGAAACAAAACTAGAAGAACTAGTTACACTACTCAAACAGATCCTCTTTATTCAAAAATATTTATTAAAGAATATAAAAAGTTAAAACAAAATCAAATTGTTATTACGAAACATAAATAATTCTTAAAAAATAAAGAAAGTTCTAGGAAATCCAAAATAGGTATTACAAAATAAAAATTATTCTCACCAAATACAAAAACAATTTACACAAATCCACAATAGTTCTAACAGAGTAAAAAAATACTTGGTTCAAAATACCAAATACGTTCATCAATAAACTAAATGTCTAACAACATCCCATAGATTTATTACAGCATACAAAAAATTAAAGCAAATAAAATATAAAATTCTTAAAAAGAATAAACAGTTCATGCACTATACAGACGGGAATACTACCCTCCAAAATATTTATGAATAAACAAAAACTAACATAACCATTTCTTTTATTCAAATCACAACCGTAAATCAAGTTATCGTATATTGAACAACCTCTGATTGGCTCATAAAAAATGCCCACGTCAAACGATACATTCATTGTGCAATTCTTATCAAAAACAAAAAAGCTTTATACCCCTTTTTTCCAATGAGAGTTAGCTTCAGCAACAACACGCTCCTAACAAACTATTCTTGACTAAAGGCAATTGTCCAAAAAATCAATCACACTAGGACCGGTATTGCGTACTCGTTCCTCTTTGAAAGATGTATTGACCTCTAGATTAGAATTACCTACCAGAAAAACCGGAAGGTCATTGTAATAGGCAAATGACCCTGGTAACCCGATTACTTTCAACCATACACACATATCTATGCCTCAGGCGTAGGTTTGCGTGTATGGTTGAAAGTAATTGGGCGCTTACTACTAATATTTATTATTTTTTTTTACCATGATGAACAAAATGGCGATCTCAAAATTTTGATAGGCTGACTTTGGAAAGAAATGAGCGTGGGAGGGGGCCTAGTTGCCCTCCATTTTCTTTGGTCACTTAAAAAGGGCACTATAACTTTTAATTTCCGTTTGAATGAACCCTCCCACAATATTCTAGGACCACTGGGTCGATACGATCACCCCTGGAGAAAAAAAAAAAACAAAAAACAAATAAACCCGCCTCCGTGATCTTTCTTCTGACAAAAAATAGAAAATTCCACATTTTTGCAAATAGGAGCTTGAAACATTTACAGTTCTCTGATACGCTGAATCTAATGGTTTGATTTTCATTAAGGTTCTAAAGCTTTTAGGGGGTCTTTCCTCCTTTTTTTGAAAATCAGCCAAATTTTCTCAGGCGCGTAACTTTTGATGGGTAGGACTAAACTTGATGAAACTGAAATATTTGAAATAAGTATTAAAATCTGATATTTTTGATGCATCTATTGGTATCAAAATCCATTTTTTTAGAGTTTCGGTTACTATTGAGCCGGGTCGCTCCTTACTTACAGTTCGTTACAACGAACTGTTTGATAAAATAAAAAAACAAGTTTTTTCAACTGAAACGAACAGAAATTATTACGTATATAAAGGGAGTTGCCCCCTCCTCAACACCCTGCTCTTTACGCTAAAGTTTTTTAGTACTTTTAAAAAAGCGTCGTATTGTTCTAACTAAACGGCAATATTGTTTCAGGAGTAATTCTTAAGGAATTGGGACAAAATTCAAGCTTTTGCGTAAAGAGCGAGGTGTTAAGGAGGGGGCAGCCCCCTTTCTATACGTAATAATTTCTGTTCGTTTTAAGTTTTAATGTTGCTCATTACTTTCAGTTGAAAAACGGAAAAGAGAAAACAAGACACATAAAAACAATTTTTATAAGAATTCTGGTTAATTCCCCCAGTGTAAAGTTTCCCTTGACAAGTTCACTCCCTGAAAACTTCTCTCCCCGTGGAAAATTCCCCCGTAGAAAAACTCCCAGCAGAAAATTTGTCCCCCTCCCCACCCGAAAATGTGTGCATACATCCCAATAACAAATACTATGTGCAAACAATAGGCAAATCTATAACCTAGACATTTCCTCTGGGGCAGTGGGGGGTGGGGGTTTTTTAATGCTATACCTAAAGGCATATTTATTGGGCCTTTCAACTATGATGTCCAAAATGGCTATCTCAAAGTTTTGATCGGACGATTTTGGGGAAAAAAGGGGAGGGGGAGGGGGCCTAGTCATCCTCCAATTTTTTGGGTCACTTAAAAAGGGCACTAGAACTCTTAATTTCCGTTCAAATGAGCCCTCTCTAAATATTATAGGATCACCAGGTCCATACGATCATCCCTGGAAAAAAACAACAACAAGTAAACACGCATCCGTGACCTTTCTTCAGGCAAAAAATACAAAATTCCACATTTTTGCTGATTGAAGCTTCTAACCTCTACAATAGGCTTCTCTGATACGCCGAATCTGATGATGTGATTTTCATTAAGCTCGCTGGATATTTAGGGGTTGCTTCCCCCCTTTTTCAAAAATCAGGGGAAATGTCTCAGGCTCGTAACCTTTGATGCGTAAAACTAAACTTAATAAAATTTGTATATTTGAAATCAGCATAATAAGGCAATTCTTTTGATATATCTATTGGTATCAAAATTCCGTTTTTTAGAGTTTTGGTTACTTTTGAGCCGGGTTGCTTCTTACTTACAGTTCGTTACCACGAACTGTTTGACAAATGAAATAATTTGAAGAATCATAGTTACGAGCACCTCTGTTATATTTATTGAATTCCCTTTTCTCGTTTCATTCAATCATTGTACATTATCAAAATTTTTCTATTTTTAACACGCAGGATTGTTTTATCATGGGTGCGCGTTCGAAAAGAGTAAGGGTATTAACTTTTACTGCAGTGTAAGGGAATTAACCTCTTATACAATATTTTAAGCAACATCACTGGAATACTATCTACTACTACTACTAACAACTCACCACAGAACTAAGCCGCCTGAGGCCAACACAGCTACGCACGCTCCTCCTCCACTACTCCTCCTCCAATACTATCATATATGTTTAAATATTTTAATATGTAAAAAAAATCATTTGGAATAGGGATGGAAATTTACATTGAAATAAAATCTTGAACTGAAGAGCTTTCAACAATTAATATCATTATATCAAATATTCAGTTTGATTTGATTAGTTCCTTCCAAGACTGCTCAAGACACATATAGTTTACAGTAAAACGCCAATTATAGTAAGTTTTAATAAGGCATTATCCCATTTTCTATGGCCTTGGGAATTATGCATTGGGGCCTAGGAAAAAATACAAGGAAGACATGTTGCCCTTTTCTTAGTCGTGGTTATTGCATTGACTTTGATTTAAGTATGTAGCTTGACAGGAAACTTGGTAGAATCCCAAAGATCCGGTTTTGGGTACGCCTGAAGCACAGTTTATAGAATTATCCAGTAAGTTTATCAAAGATCATTTCTGGTCTTCATTCTCGGTGCGAACAAAAAGCTCCTCCCACTTATTTCTGCATTAGCGGGTTAGTGAGAAATGGTTATTCGTCAATCATTTCGTCAATCAATGAGAAATGGTTACAAAGTGCATTATTCGTAATTGCAAAATCAGAAAAAAACTTGGTGAGCCAGCCAAGTTGTTTGCAAGTGTCACATCTCACAGTTATGACTTAATTTATATACAAATTATGACTTAATCTATTATTTACAAACAGTTGACTCAACTGATTGGCCTTTTTAGAATTTTATAAAAAAGGGGGCGGGGGGTTGATGAAATTTGTGAAAATAAGGAATTGTTTCTTCTTCTAATAAGTGGTGGAGTAGGTGTGATGGTTTCAGGGGCGGATCCAGGATTTTTTTAGGGAGTGGGGGCGCAAAATAGGTTAATCCGACAAACTTACGTTAGGAGCAAGTTTAATTAATGCAAACTTGCGTTAATTAGGTAAATTACGCTAATTTAGACTACTATAGGGGGGCACCCCTCGCCCTCCCCTCTGGATTCGCCACTAGATGGTTTATCATTTTTTTTTTCGCGTCGTGATGTTTATTTTCTACGATATTTATTTTCTAGATAAGACTACTGTCGTTTTCAATCAATGTTTTCATATGGAATGGGCAGACCTTTCCTGAACTTTAAACAATAAACACCTCTGTTTGAAAATCTTTGCACTTTGTGAATTTAGATAGCGATGAGGGTTCCTGATTGAGACCAATTTTAGGACTTGGGTTCTAATTATTGGTTGCTGTGGTAAAAGTTGCCATAATAGCCCTATCCAAGAAAATACCAAACGTCTGTTAAGAAGAGTTTTTCGTAAAATTCTTAGGGAACTTTCAGAAAATTTTATTTGTACTGATCTTAAGTTTAATATGGCCTTTACTTTTCTTTAAAAAAACTTTCTTTTTCGTAAAGTTTTCGTAGTATATATATATATATATATATATATATATATATATATATATATATATATATATATATATATATATATATATATATATATATATATATATATATATATATATATATATATATATATATATATATATATATATATATATATATATATATATATATATATATATATATATATATATATATATATATATATATATATATATATATATATATATATAATAATATATATATATATATATATATATATATATATATATATATATATATATATATAGTTATATCGGTGCGTACAAACAGCTCCTCTCATTTGATCTGCCATCAGCGGTCCAATTACCCTGGAACGTATTTTGGCAGAAACTTTCTCAAAATGCCTTTGAAACCAACTTGAGACTTCGAAACCTATTTTTAATTCCTAAAAACATCTAATAATAACATTGCACTACTAACTTCCGATTTTCATGTATGTATTGGAATAAATTAATTTAAAATTAGTTTCTTCAAAATTAGTGTTCCAACGTTGAAGCTAAGTTTCGCGTCCAAGAGAAATCTAAATTTTCTACCCGTGAAAAGATCTGATGCCGCTTATGTTTATATCTGCAAAAACGTTCTCTGGAGCACTCGCACCTCGGTCCAGGTTTTTATAATGGGTGAGATAGGGAATGATCATACTGCTAATTTTATAAACTTTGGCCTGAAGGCCTCTGTAAAAATTCTTTAATCCATAAAGTACCAATATATCCTTGCAGGAAGTACATAATTTGTAGAGATTTCCAACATCCTGTGAAAGTACGTTCATCTCTAATGTCCTCTAATGAGACATTCGATCCAATTTTATTGCCCGGAAGCCACGATTCTTGTCTAGTATTGGTTCTATGAAAGAAAAAAAAATGCAAGCGAAGTTTTTTCAATGAGAAGCCATTCATAGTATCAAGTTACTTTTAATCCCTTAAAAGTCCGTTTATCAACTTTGAGGAGTAAAGACAGTTTCATGTATGAATCAATAAGGTTCTTTCATATAATGATGATGGTTTCACGGTTTATGATATTTTTATTAAGTTTTCGAGACGTGCGAGCAGAGTTTGATCCAAGAAATATTTTAAGAAGTGAAATCCAGGATATAATCATCAATCTCAAAGGTTTTGTTGTAATTTTTGAATTAGGTTTTATTTTCATTTGAAGATTTTATGCTTTAGTATTTTACAATTTTTGGCCCACAATTTTTTACTATTTCAATATATTAATGATGAAAGCATCAATATACTGTTAAAAAAATATTTTTAAGAAAATTAAAGACTACATTTAAGTATTAAAATGAGCAGAAACTATCTAATATAAGAAGTAGAGCCCCATAACTTGAAAATATTACTATACTACAACTACTACTAACAACTCACCGCAGCACCAAGCCACCTGAGGCCAACACAGCCAGGCACGCTCCTCCTCCATCTCATTCTATCCAAAGCCTCCCTTTTTACACCCTCCTTCAAAGTTCCCATTTCCTTTAAATCTTTCTTTATGAAATCCTCCCACCCAAGACGAGGACGACCTGCTTTCCGTTTAGTCCTAGACGGTTGGCCGAAAAGGACAATCTTCGGCAACCTGTCATCCTTCATCCGTAGAACGTGCCCTAGCCACCTCAACCTTTCTTTCATTATAGCCCTAGAGAGCGGCACTAAATTACATTTTTCATACATCCTATGGTTTGAAATACGGTCAGTCACATATTACTATTAGTTTAAAAAAACAAAGTTTTTCCGAGGGAAGTAAAGAGCGAAGTCGAAACTTAAAACGGACACAAATTTATACTTTACAGCCTATTGAGTATATATTAATATAACTAGTACAAATAAAGCAACTAATTATGTTTCCCTATGCTTTTATGATTATACAAAACTAGCGCTTTACTGAAAACACAAAAGTCAAGTATAAAAAACAGGATTATGTATTTAAGAGTCAAAAGTGAGTATTTAGCCTGACAACAGTAAACAAATCTATCAAGCTTTTCATAGTCTTACACCGGTTGTGACATTAGTAACTTTCAGTATACAATTAAAATTATCTTAAAAACATAGGCGTAAAACTAAATATTTTTTAATAACAGCAAAGTAATTGAACACCATACAGAAATACTGGATTGATTTATCAAGCAGCATTTTGCTCTCACCAGCTATAATACCAAAAGTGGGTAATATACAGTCATAAATTGTAAGAAATATGCTTTAGTATCACTTGAAATGAAGATCAAATAAGACACAATATGAACTCTGGAAATCCGATTTTTTCTCTCTATGCAAGAGTGAATTTCAAGCTACGATACAAATTCTAAAGCTAGTCTATAGTCCTAATACTATCAAGATGGCCTTAATTTGAACTTGTGTACAAACTAATCATGACATGTCCTTTTAAGAACCAAAACGAGATACAGTGATTGAACTGAGCCATTGTGCAGAAGGGATACCAAGTTAAACGTAAAAAAATAAAGAAATTCCTAAAATGGATTGTTGCTTTATCTTAAAAGGGATTGATACTATTTTAATTCTATAAAAAGTGTCCTTTATTGGTTTGCTTTTACTGTACCAAAACTTCTATATTATTTGTGTTTTCAGTAAAGCGCTAATTTTGTATAATCATAAAAGCATAGGGAAACATAATTAGTTGGTTTATTTGTGTTAGTTATATTAATATATATTAAATAGGATGTGAAGTAATAATTATGTACGTTTTAAGTTTCAACTTCGCTCTTTACTTTCCTCGGAAAAACTTTGTTTTTTTGAATTAATCTTTGTTCATTTTTGATTAAAATTTAATGCAGAAACAACGCTGCCATGATCTTTTTTATTTATACTGAATAATGTATGCTTGTTTTAAGTTTTAATGTCACTTCTTAGTTTCAGTTGTAATTTTATTTTAATATAATTTCAAATTATCACCGATCTAGGGGAGATAAGACAGCTCTAAAAAATACTACAAACAACCTTGACAGCTAAGAAAAACTTTTAGTCTATAACATAAAGTTCATTATCCATACTTCACAAAACAATACATGATTTTCAGGAACGTTTGTTTTTTGATGAGCAAAAAGCTGTTTTTAAGAAAACGCCTGAAAAAGCCATAATGAAGACAGGGCTTTATAAATCACCTACAGACTAGCAGAAACAAGAAGGCTACTCTAACAAAAGAAAGCTGTTTAAGGGCTCATTTAAAAGCTTATATTTATACCTAATCGCTTTTTATGCATTTGACTTGATAGCACATTCCCACAAAGTGCACTTTTGATTGTTTCCCCAACTTTTTTAAACGAAACAAATGCCTTTTCCAATGAAATGACCAAAAAAGGTGATTTCAAAACCTTGGCAAGAGCAAAAACTAAGGGGGCAAGGACGTCCCTTCCCCTCAATTACAACCGTTTGAACTAGCACACAGGCTTCATCACAGAGTGAAGTTTGAAGTTTCAATTCAAAACTGTTGATCAATCAAGCTTAACTTTTGGTAGATGGTTAGTTGAAAACTTTTTAGTTTTAAATAATTTTTTTCGTAATAATCTTTTACTCTTAATATGACTAGTTGATTTATGAAACTTACTAATAGGGTCTGGAGGGGAAATATATGTGAGGGGATCTTATAAGCCTCCAGTTAAGTGCTTTGGACCCTAATTATTGCAATGGTACAGTTTTATGCTTCCAAAGTCTTCCACTTAACAAGTGGTACCAAAAGTGCAGTTTTTAGTGCTATATGGCACTTTTGGATGGTAAGATTGAGAAAAAGCACGTAGATATGAGTAATAAGTTTAAAATCTGCCTTCCCAGGATATGCCTTAAAAAATGAGTGCATCACGCTTACAAAAATAGTGAATTTTCTGAAAAGTAATCATAAGAAGTGACAAACCATGATCGAAAAAAAAAAAAATTCAAGCTGGAATCGGACGCATGATAATCTAATTTGAAGTTTAGCGCTGTACTGACAGAACCACGCCTCTTATATGTAATTTAATATATTGGTGTTTATAGGACTTTACTTTTGTAGCTTATTAAGGGGGACTGTAGGAGGGAGTTGTAGGTGTTCTTGCAAACCTTCAGTTAAGAGTTTTGGACCATAATTATTACAATGATACCGTTTTATGCTTCCAAGATTTTCCACATAAGAAGTGGAACCAAAAATGTTGTTTTGAGTGCTATATCTCACTTACGAATGGTAGAATTGATAAGAAGCACGTAGATATGAGCAAAAGTTTTCAAATGAGCCATTAAACATCACTCTAAAAAGTTCTAGTAGCCCAATCGCCCTAGCTTTTCCACTTGAGACATGACACCAAAAGTGCCATTTTTAGTGCTATTTGAAACTTGAAGATGGGTGAATTTATAGGAAGAACGTTGATATGAGTAATATATTTTATATGAGCTATCAAAAATCTATCTAAGATGTTCTGGAAGCCCGCTAACCCAACGCCTCGAGTAACGGCATAAAGTGCCTTTTTCGTGCCGTGTGGCACCTGCAAACGCTGGAATTTATGCAAACCACGTAGTTACGAGAAAAAGCTTTTGAATGAGGTTTTGTGAATGTTTTTATGATGTTTTAGTAACCTGCTAGACCTGTAAAAAAGAAGAAAAAATGACCGTTTTAACATTTTTCAACTTTTAGTTACTATGCGCTGTGGTTTGATCTTTGCTAGGTTGCAGCTAATGTTTTAACCATAACAAAGAGTTCAATGCAAATTCTCCTCAGAAACCAGTTAAAATTAAAATCTGTGAAATCTAATAGATGGTAGAGTTTTTAAAAACCTAGGAGATATAAGCAATAGCTTATAGTTGAGCCATTAAACATCTATTTACGACGGTGTAGTAGCCTGCTAATGTTTCAGTGGCTTACTGTTGAGCAGATGAATCATAAGACACACTAAAAGATCTGGAACGAAAGTGGTTAAGAGAGGTTCTTGTAAGCTCTTAGTTAAGGATTTAGAAAACGGCTATAATACTGATACCAGTTCTCCGATCCCCAGCTTTTCCAATGGTAATGGGGAATCATAAGCTTTGTTTCAATCCTATATTATTTTAGTGAAAAAAAAATTGAAAAAAAAACACGTATATAAGAGGCCCACAATGTAAAAAGTAATCGTTTCAGATTCAACGAAAATTGTTTGTAATGTTTATCAACAACAAAATTGGAATTTCAACAGCTGAAATTGAATATTGGAGACCATTTTGGAATTCCATGGTCATTATTGAATTTCAAATTTGTTGAGGAACAAAAATGTTGAATTCCCATATACGAGTTGAACTTTCAATTTGTTGACAAAACAACATGTTGGACTTAAAAATCCCTATTGGATTTCCATCTTGTTTGCTGGATTTCCCGTTCTTTTATTGGATTTCCATAACTAGCGTTGTTCAATTTCCTAGGTCTACAGTCTAATATCTAGTGCTCAGGATTCAGTTTAACTTTCTTCTTTCTGAAGCATCAATAAATACCAAAAAATAATCTCATTTATTTTACAAGAACAGAAAATTACAACAAAAAATTTCTCCCAGATAATATGACACCTCTTAACGGCTGCATTTTTTCATGGTGGAAATCAGTAAATCAATGGCGTAGTCCGACCGAAGCAGGCCGACCGAAGACACTTGAGTAAGAAATATCTTTCAATGAGGAAAACAGTGACTAGCGGAACTGAAATGAAGATGAAATCAAATCGAGGCACAAATAAAAGAAAGACTTCCCACTTTTTTTCTACCTCCAGAGCTTAACGGTTGCAATAATAATGCCACGAATCCTGTCTTTTCTTAATACCTTTGACTCACTCATTAGATCTCATCAAATCTCTTGTTCGCCGCCTCATCAAATCTGTGTGTTATAAAATTAAAACCATGCAAAATAGTTCTTCTGCTTAGATGAAGTACAACAAAAATGTTTTCAGTTTCACAACTTTGCTCAATCCCAATTTATAAGGTTTTAAAGGATCTGTAAATACATTTCCTAAATTTGGAGGGGAAAGAAACAAAATTGATATGGTTGAAAATTTTACTCAAATAGCCGGATTTGCATTTTCGGAGCTAAAACCTTGAGAAAAAGAAACTGATAACTGAAAATTAAGGTAAAATGTTGTTTTGTCAAAATTTCAATAAGTATAGACCTGTCATATAGGCAAATTTAAGGACCCTCCAGAGGGAGAAGGAGTGGATATAGGTACTTAAAAATACCTTCCGTTGACATACATTGGTACTTATGTACTATCTGGAACACACGCTCTATATTATATAGGGAAGATGCGGGTTTCTTTCGAAACGAGTTTCTTTCAATAGAGAAATGGATTGTAAAGCGTGATTTCTTATTGGGCTTACAATATTTAAACTATTGTTTCTTGGGGTTTAGGGGGAAAAAGGTACCTAGGTTTGGTTAGGTATTTAATAAATGATACGCTTTACCAAAACCCCCCACCCCTAATGTGCAAATATAAGCTGAAATTTGTTTCTAAACTATTATATTTTTATCCTATTTTGTTTTACTTCATTAGAATCAACCAAACTTCAGAAACATAAATTCCACATTTGTGCAGATAGGATATCACAACCCCTACAATAACATTTTTTGATACGCTGAATCTGAAGGTCTGATTTATATTAAGATTTATTGACTTTTTGGGGGGTGTTTCTCCCTTTTTCGAACATCAGGCTCCCTGTTTTCAAAATCCTTTTTTCTTTTGAGGTTTGGAGCCTTTGGTGGGTAGATATTAAACGTAATAAAATTTATATATTTGCAATCTGCATAAAAACCCAATTCTTATGAATTGTTATCAAAATTCCATTTTTGAGTTTCGGCTACAATTGGGCTGAGTCGCTCCTTAATTACAGTTTAACACTATGAACAATTTGATAAAATTTATTGGGCTAAAGTCTTATTTTATAATTAATCCTGTAGCAAACCGGTGTTTTTGAAGCATGATTCATGCTATTAAAGTGTTATATTTCTGAGTCCAGTTGAAATGTACACTATTTTAGAAAATTCTCTTTTTTGGGGAAGCTTTTGGTTCCTTTACGTGTACGTAAAGGACTAAAATACCCTTACAGGCGTCTTCTTTTCTTCGATATATTTGCTTACTTGGTTATTCAGCGTAAGCGGCAAATTTATGGCAAATCCAGGGAAGAATTTTTTTTTAAAAGCTTTTTGGGTCTCATTACAAAAATGACGTTCATCGCAAAAACATAAATTGTTCCCAGAGAAGGATTTTCGTTATTAATTACAAAAAATTGAATTCAAAAAGCAGTACTGTTAAGGTTAGGGTAGCAACTTAAGAAATTTTCTACCTACAGAAACTCACAAAAAATGCATTTAAAAAAAGCGATTGTAAAAGTTAAAAGATAATGCTTGTTCATAAATTTCTGCGTGTTCATTTTGCTGACAAGAAAGCTCAACTTATTTCAAAGTAAAAATATATTTCCTTATTTTTTTAATTATATTTTTATACTCAAAATTCAATTAGCATTCCCCTTTTTCTGCTATAATTTAAATATTTGAATTGGACTTATGCTGAACATATTACTTTCAATAGTCAAATTTAAAATGATATTCAAGAAACTTCAAACTACTGTTGAAGTTCAAACCGTGTTGATTAATATAACCTATTTGCGTTGAAAATGTCCTTTTTTTTATTGAAAAGTACATAAATCTCAATAATTTCAATAATTTGTTGGAATTCAATAAGCAAGTCACAATTCCAACAGAAAAATTGGATTTGGTGTGTGACTTGTATGGATTCAATAAGCAAGTCACAATTCCTATAGAAAAATTGGATTTTTTTTGACATGTTTGAATTGAGCAAAAGATTTTTTTAGAAATCAAATTTTTTTTTTTACAGTGCAGCTTTTCCACATGAGACACGACACCAAAAGTGCCGTTATTAGTGCCGTTTGAACTTGATGATGGTGGAATTTATATTAAAGACGTAGCAATATCTTTTATATGAGCTATAAAAGATCTGTCAACGATTTTCTCGTAGCCTGCTAGTGTCACCCTTAGAGAAATAGCACAAAAAGTGTCATTTTAGTGCCATATGGCACTTACAGATGGCAGAATTTATAAAAAGCACGTTGATATGAGAAAGAGCTTTTGAATGAGCCGTTGTTTCTCACTAGACAGTTTTTTGAAAACAAGGTTTTCAACTTTTGATTACTATGGGCTGTGGTTCCCTCTTTGCTAGGCTGCAGCTGCCGCTGCAACCATCATGAATGAGCAAATAAAGCCTAAGACAGACAAAAAATACAATAAAAATGAACCTAAACCTAAAACATACTAGAATTACCAAAATTGAGGTGTAGGCACCACTCAGATCTATGCCCAAAGGACACAGTTTTAATTAAGCTTCACTGAAAACACAAATATTGGTTGAATTAAAGGTAATCAAGTTGATTACCGTTTAACTTTTTTAACTTGCCAGGAAGTGTTTATCTTCCATCTAGTGCTTCCCTGCAGGGTAGACCACCTCTTCGCGCCTTGGACAATCAGAGACGGAGCGCTGTAGCAATGATCTACTGACCTTCGGATACCCGTTTCTTTTGATATCGCATTCCCATATGCTAGCCATTTATGTGTTCACGAATTAAGCAAAGTTAAAAAATAGCCATTTTTCGTTCGCGGCTGTTAAAAACTATTTTCAAATCTATAGTTCTCCAATTACGAGACGAGAAGGGCTAGATATTCTGAAACTATTTCGTGATATTCTGATAATTTCGTGAATCAAGAGTAAACTCATTTCTTTCTGTGGTTGTAGCAAAAAGGCTCTTCCGAGATTGTTATCATTCTAATTGACTTGCAAAATAATAAATTACGTAGCAAAACTCTATCTAGGCGCACGGCGTGAAATGTGAAATCAATGCATATTTCGTGCCTATCTTAATTAAGCGAATGCCATGTCTTTGATTACGTATGCTAAATATTCTAATTTTTTCTCTTAATAATTTTAAATCAGCTAGTTGTATGAGTGTGTGTATGTGTGTATGTGTGTGTGCGTATTAACTAACGGGCTAATTCTTGAAGAAGAAGAAGAGGGGAATGGAGCAAAAAACTAGAAAAGTTTTTGTATCTTAATCAGATAGTGTTTTAACTTAGATACATTATAGGACTTTTGGTACTTATTTAGTAGCCGGTAAACATGTGACTAGAAGCGCATTGAAATCTCAATGATGCTATACGAAAAATTGGTTATGGCTTTCTAGTGAGGTATTGTTGACTCCATGACAAATATTTTTTATCATACTCTCTTATATTTCATTGGTATTACCCAAACTTCACTTCTTGTGTGCTTACCAACTACTAAATAAGTGCCGGGCTTTTTTCTGCTCAATTATTTTCTGTGAAGTTAATATCGTAAAAAAGGGGAAATATAAATTAAGTTGTCAGCACGTACTTTAAATGATTGAAGTGGACAAGTATTTATCCAACATAATAGTAGGAGAAAAGTAAGTTTTGACGGAGTGGAGCAAAAAATTGGCACATTTTTTTTTACTTTATAAAATAGTGGATATTGCACATGGAAAATAAATCCTGTTTTTATAGATTAACATCGGTGAAATTATCGTCTCCATCGACATCAGCTCAAGGAGCATTTATTTTCTATGAGCCTTCACAAATGGATTCTATGGATAGTGTGGTACTTGATGATAATTTAGAATGGCAAAGGGCCTTTTTGAATGAATGTTTTGGTGATATAGGTAGCTTGGAGGATCTAACTTGTGATATAGATATGACTGAGGGCCCGGAATGGAAAAATATGTTTATAAATGAATATTTGAGGGATAGCCCCACAAGTGTATCTAAACCGGGTTCTCTTGCTAATAGTCATAAATAAATTCCGTTAAAAGACAATGCAGGCTTGCTAGATCAACTATCCCCAAACAACGTGGAAGGTATCCTCAGTGAATAGGGTGATTTCAACCCACGTCCAACTAATGCAATTGAACAGACTGGTTGTGATGGTGATGATTCTATTGAAGATTTTATACCACCCCCCACTATTGAGGTTGACGAGAGTAGTGAAACATTACCCCCACCAGAATTTATACTGCCAGATTTTTTCTGATCTAACTCTGCCTTGCATCATAGTAATGTCTATACGGCCGTTTTTGGTGACCGCTTTAATTCTTTAATGTCAGGGGGGTCAGACCCCCTGGCTATTACTTATTCCTATGTTAACAAGCCCCTCTTGAACAACATATGCGGGTTTGGGGAGGGAGGGAAATTTTAAAAGCATCAATAGCACTAAAAATAAATTTTTGAAATAAAAATGCGAGCGACTTCTGTTCAAAATACTTACATAAAGAAATGTTAGCAATTCGCCCACATTTGGCAAATTATGAGGAGGTTTTTTAGATTGGGTAAGCAGCATCGTAACTAAACTGGACAATTATGATGAGGGGGTAGTGAGTCAGTTGTTTTATTTATTGAGAATTTAAGCGTTAATATTTGTATATTTAAAAAATTAATTTATTTTAAGAGGTGGGGCTAGGGGAGGGAGGGGTATTAAATTAAAATATCATTTAAAGAAAGAAAAACGAGCAAAAATGGGGTTTTTATAGGCCAAATGAAGATACTGAAAAAACGAAGCGAATATTTCGAGAGGACAAACGCCTCTCTTCTTCAGCGCGAAACGAATCGATGTATCAATAAAAGCCAAAAATTAAAAGAATTAAAACCAACTACCTAAAAACCATAAAAGCGAGTTATTCGCCAATATCCGCGATTTGCATAAAATCCAAAAAATATGAACTGCCATCGACGGATACTAGCAACGTCGATGGCAGTTCATATTTTTTGGATTTTGTGCAAATCGCGGATATTGGCGAATAACTCGCTTTTATGGTTTTTAGGTAGTTGTTTTTAATTCTTTTAATTTTTGGTTTTTATTGATACATCGTTTCGTTTCGCGCTGAAGAAGAGAGGAGTGTTTACTATATAAAAAATAGCATCGTTTTTTAATTATATTAAATTTGCCAATAAAAAACCCAATTTTTCTAGTTTTTATTTATTTATGTGATGTCAGGCCAATGTGGTTTAAGAAATTATCTTAAAATATCATTCAGATTTAGAGGGTTGTCAGGGAATACAATGAATCTGTTTCGATGCTAGAATACAGTGTCTCAAGTATGCATTTTGGATTGCCGCCTTTAGACCTCTGCAAAAAGATGCTTTTAAGAGAAAGTTGGATAAATTGGCAGCTAATGGGGATGGGTCAAAGTTTCCTAAAGTAGATTTAGATTGTTTAAAGGGTCAATTTCCCGTAACATTAAAAGGGGTGGATATTTGTGAGCGGGCTAATGAACATTTAAAGATTGGTGTTACGGTGCTACAGTATGAAACAGAATTTGAAGAGGGTCAGCGTTCTGATAAAAAGGGTGTATTATTTCCAGTCAGGGCTCCGTCTATTGAATCAGTGCAGCATTGGGTCTGGGTTCTATACACGGATGCTTCAGACCCTGATTCAATAGGATATTTTAATCTAATAACCGATATTAGTAGGGTTTTGGGGGAGGGTAAAAATGGGTGTGTATGCTATTACTGTCCAAAATGCCTCTCAAAATTTCGCAGTAATTTAAAGTTAAAGCATCGGCTGAAACACTGTAAATGTCATGCGGAGATAGGGCGATTTTACGTTTTAAAAACTTTCAGAACACGCTCCTGCAGAGCAATAAGACCGCTTTGGACTGCGAGGCCAAATTCACAGACGTGTACGATTCGTCAAATCTAAATCGTTTTAAAATACATGAAGCCATAGGGGTCTTTCACGCACACGCCGAAACCGACTCTAGTAATACCATGCAAGTGCTGGATGTAGTTGAGTCGTTGGGGGTGAAGAATGCATGCGCACGGCATTGAAATTTTTTTGGTCTATATAGCCTTGTGTGCAAAGTGAATGGTATTCCACTGTACACTCTATCATTTGATAAAAAATCATACAGAATTCTGTATGAATTGACCATGCAATCCCTAGATCATGACTCCCAACTATTTGAAAATGGAATAACCAATTCAATGTTGTCAAAAAATCACGGTGTAATTGTTTTGGACCTGTCTGGCACCTATGATATGAGCATAGTACGAACGGGGAATGTACGTTTAGAGTGCACATTTGCTAATGCCTTGACTGAGAGTATCACGCTAATATCATTGAGTCAATTTGAAACCTATTGGGAAATCACACCCAACGGCAGTGTTCTACTAGATCTTGCACCATGAACACAAACCAAATAATCAGCGTATTTAATATGGATCTATACATGTCCCAATACAAGTCCTATTGCATACCACCAGACTTCATTGAAAAAATGTCCAACTGTTAAAAATACCCTAATCATTGTTAATAGCAGTCCATCGACTTTAAAGACAGGCCATTGGCTATGGATCTTTCAAACAGCGAAGAATATCGAATTTTTTTATCCTCTTGGCCAATCATATAAATTCTACACTCCACACATCAACAACTTTATTGAAAGCAGTGGGAAAACTATTATTCAAAATCAGTGCCGTTCGCCAAATCAGTGCCGTTCGATATTGGAGTGCATCCCCCATGATTTTAATTTGTTTGGTCTATCTAGCCTTGTGTGCAAAGTGAATGGAAATCCACTGTACACTCTACCATTTGATAAGAAATCCTACTGAACTCTGTATAAGTTGACCATGCAATCTTTAGATCATGATTCACAACTATTTGAAAATGGAATAACCGATTCAGTGCTTTTAAAAAATCATGGTGTAATTGTTTTGGACCTGTCTGGCACCCAGGATAAGAGCATAGCACTAACGGGGAATGTACGTTTAGAGTGCACATTTGCCGATGCCTTGACTGAAAGTATCACATTAATATCATTGAGTCAATTTGAAACCTATTAGGAAATCACACCCGATGGCAGTGTGTTACTAGACCTTGCACCATGAACACAAACCAAATAATCAGCGTATTTAATATGGATTTATAGATGTCCCAATATAACTCCTATTGCATACCATCGGACTTCATTGAAAAAATTCCAAGTGTTAACAATACCCTAATCATTGTTAATAGCAGTCCATCGAGTTTGAAGACAGGTCATTGGCTATGCGTCTTTCAAACAGCGAAGAATATCGAATTTTTGTATACTCTTGGCCTATCATATAATTTCTACACTCCACACATCAGCAACTTTATTGAGAGCAGTGGGAAAACTATTATTCAAAATCAGAAGAGAGTACAGGATTTAACGACTGTGACAAGCGGCTTTCATGCACTACTCTTTTTCATGTTCAGATGTCGTGGCTATACCTACAAGCAGTTTCTCAGCATTTACGTTGACTTTACTCGATTGAACGACTTTCTAGTGGAGAACGTAATCTCAAGTGTGATTAATATTGATTTCAGCTTCCTACGAATAAAATGTTATAAAGATGTATACAGAATTATTTAACAATAAAAATAATGCATACACATGATAATAACGTCTTTTTCACTGGTTACATTTCATCTTCTGCTACGTAAATGGATCTTTCGACGACAACTAATGCAGGTAGATCATTTGAATTCACTATATACTGATACGATGTGTTCCAATATCAGGGTAACATTTCCTATAGCATAATGTAACTTAACTCTTTCATGTCTCTTTGTATAGTCAATGATACAATTTTCAGTCAATTTGTAAAATTCGCATGTTTCAATTTGCTTATTTGAATCAATGTCACATACAGTGTCCTCAAGTGGTGAATCACATTCTGTAAAAGCCAAATAAAAATCACTAGGCTTATAATCATAGTAGCCATTGTCTTCACAACGATGATGTAGAAATGAAATTCTTTTGTTATTCCAACAGTTGAATTGTAGACCTGGTTCCTCCTCCCAAAGCAATCTAAAGCCACGACGATACCAGTCTCTTAGCAATAAACTAAAATCACGTTTAGGATTCTTTCCAAACATACCAGATGTGCATTCTCCTACTGATTACATTTATCATAATGGCAATTAGAGCATAGGTGTCCTCTAGGGTGAGAGTCACACACCTCTTCAAGACAGGAATTACAACCTTTCATTTGTACAGCATATCCTCTATGCAATTTATACAGGTTGCATAATTTTCACTTTTCATCATACTCATCAATCATTTTACAATTCTCACATGATGACCAGCTGCCCAGTGTATACATGCATAGTGGACATGTATGGAACATTTTTTCATGTGTTGACACTGTCACCACCGAAATAAAACTGAGCTACGATCAACAACTTCAGTGGGAGAGAGAGAAAAGTAAATCCTCTTTGAACAAAATCTTTCTTATGAAAACTCATAGTCTTAAATTTCTAAGCTAGTGTGTGTTTAAAAGCAAATCCACAATATCGTTTTGTCTTGTCGTGATTAATATGTCAATAAATTGTGTAAATGCCTTTGGCCACGACGTGAAAGCTTCATGCAATAGTCTAATTTCGGGGAATCACTTTTTATTATATCGACAATCATTCCCTGAGAAAATATCTTCCTTTGAACAGATAACTCCAGAAAATCGTCATCTAGAATCAAACGTTTTTCCATAAACACAAGATTCCCTATGATTTTCTTTTTCTCATATCTACCCATTTTTAGAGTCCTAACACTTTCACAACCGACTTCAGACTAATCATGATTTTTTTTCTACTTTAAAATTATACGCTAACCTACTATAGAAAAAAATATCTTCGATTTTGAAGCAACAATTTTAATGAACATAATTACAACAATAATTATCACTGATTCAATTTATTATCCTCGATATATTTCACTAGTTTATCTAAAGTAGCTTGAAGTCTATTTATATGCACAATGTTCAGTTTCACTGCAAAGCTTAATTTCTCCTCCAATTTAAATTGTCTCAATGATATCACATATCTTGCATATATATCGTCCCATTCAAGGTTTAGTCTACATCTTCGTGTAATTTCCACTGCCACCTTGGTACTCTCGCCTTTGTATCATTGCTGCTACCTGCTCCACCATCAAGCTCAAATAGTGTAAACGTAGCACTCATTTTCTTTGCTAATATCGTGTCAAATAATAATAAACTGTTCTCTCTCAGAATTCAATTCTCTTACTAATATGAACTATAATAAAAATCACTCCTTATATTTGGATCAGATTACTATGCTAATCAGGTTACTGTATATGGAGTCCCGTTATTAGAAACATCTCCGATTGGCTCATAAGATGGGTGTTGACGCAGAAACCCGTCTGGTAAGGCATGTCCCTTCTGTAGTAATAGATGCCCGCCCGTGGTAAGGCCATATACCGGTGAAACTGCACTGTATATTCTTGTGCAATTCCTTGTAGGGTTCGGACCTTATACATGGATACTACTAATATCTGTCCATTGTTTACATATAGCATTTGTAATTGGGAAATCCACAGACATTTTTCGGGGTAGAGGAGAATTTTCTAAGGGAGGATTTTCCAAGAGGAAATGAACTCTCTTTATTTGTCTTACTTTCTATTTGGCGACTCAATTTTACATGTGGAGATGTTTCAGGGGTATTGTCCTGGGGAACTTTTGTGTGGGGAGAGCATTGTCTGGGAGGATTTTTCCGTGGGGAGGCGGTTTTCTGAAGGAGAAATTTTTCATGGTGGAATTTTCCTCTAGAAAAATTTTCCATTGGAGGGGGCGAGATTTATGGGAAATTATCAACGGAGAGGGGATCCCAGCTTGATTTGAAAAACGATCAGCAATTCAAAAGAGAACAATTTTTTTTTCAAATGAAAGTAAGCAGAATTTTCCAGCGGAAATCGTCCGCAGTAAAAATTTTAAATGGTGATTTTAGAGCGTGAATAGAGCTGTCCGGGGGAACTTTCCGCGGGATGGGAGTTTACACAATAGGAATTTTCAACAGAAAGGGGAGGGGGGTTTCCCGTTATTATTTTTAAACCCATCAGAAATTAAATAAAAATACACGTTTTTCAAAACAGAAAGTAAGGAGCAACACTAAAACTTAAAACAAATATAAATTGTGCTGTATATGAAGGGGGATACCCACCTCAACAATTGCTCACTTCTTATGCTTAAGTTTTACTCCTGAAACTAAAGGGTCGTGTAACATAAAAACGCCCAATACCAGTTACTTGAACTTGAACTATTTTTTCACGCCAAAGGTGTAACCACGGTACCGTGTTCCCATATGGGAATGACGTGTATGGATACATGTCTTCTGTTTTGCTTAATGAAGGTTAGTATAATAGACAATTTATGTTGGGCATGGAATTTCTTGTAACACCATCGTAAGGGAAGTTTGACATGCACTCTTTTACACTCTACCCGTGCACTTATTTTGCATGCTCAGCAGTGATCCTAATTCTCTGCTGTTATCAGTACATGAATGGCTGATTTCTTAGGGTAGATATGTGGGGATTCTGAGCTCCCACCCTTACCTTGAAGTTAGGTTACGAGCTGGTCACTACGCCGCATTTTTACGTGGTGAAGCGGTTCTATATAGTAGTCTATAGAGTTCGTAGTTTGTTAATAAATAGCTGTGCTACCTTTCCACTATATAGCCAAACCGCCCGATTTGACCTGTAGTCGTAACAACCACGTTCTTTCTTTTCAATTAAAAAAAAAAAATGTTTTTTTAACTGAATTTAAGGAGCAAGATTAAAACCTAAAACGTACAAAAGTTATTACGTATATGAGGGGAGATACCCCCCTCCTCAACACCTCGATCTTCACGGTAAAGTTATTTAGTACATTTAAAAAAGTTCCTTTTTGTTCAAATTAAACAGTCCTTGTGTTTCAGGAGTCCTTCTTAAAGAATTGGGACAAAATTCAAACTTTAGCATAAAGAGCGAGGTGTTGAAGAGGGGACAATACCTCTTATATACGTAACAATTTCTGTTCATTTTAAGTTTTAATGTTGCACCTTACTTTCAGTTGAAAAAATCTGTTATTTCATTTAATTTCTGATCTTTTTTAAATAACGCGAGGAAATCTGGCTCAACCTCTGCGGAAAAATCCCTCTATCCACGGAAATATCCTCCAGACAATTCAATCCGGGTGAAAATTCACCCGAACATTAACCCTTAACATCTCCACGCGTGAAATTCAATCGGCAAAGAGAAAGCAAGACATGTAAAAAGAATTTCGTATAGGAATTCTGGCGAATTCTCCAAGTGAAAAATTTCCCCTGAAAAGTTCACCCCCGGAAACTTTCCTCCCCATGGAAAAGTATCCCCGTGGAAACTCCCCCAAGTAGAAAATTCGCCCCCCTACCACCCAAAAAATTTATGAATTCTTCACAATAACAAACACTATACGTAAACAATAGGGAAATTTTATAAATTAAATACCTTTCCTGAGAGGTTGCGGGGATCATGTTATCTCCAAAGGCATAGTTATTGGGTCTATCAGCTATGGTGAGTAAAATGGCTATCTCAAATTTTTTTATCGAACAACTTTGAGGAAAAAAGGAGCTTGGGAGGGAGCCTAGTTGCCCTCCAATCTTTTTGGTCACTTAAAAAGAGAAATAGAACTTAATTTCTGTTCAAATGAGTCCTCTTCCAATGTTCTAGGACCACTTGGTCGATAAAATCACCTTTGGAAAAAACAACAATAAAAAAACAAATAAACACCCCTCCGTGATCTTTCCTCTGATAAAAAAAAATACAAAATTGTACATTTTGAATATAGGAGATTGAAACCTCTATAGTAGGGTTCTCTGACACACTGAATTTGATGGTGTGATTTTTATTAAGATTCTTTGACTTTTAGGGGTATTTTCCACCCCATTTCAAAAATCAGGCAAATCTCAAAATCAGGCTATCATTGTGGTATCTATGCTCTAGGTTACTATTTTTTTCATTTCATTCAACTTTTTAACTTTTTGTTTGCTTTTAGACTTTAATGTGTTTCGTCGAATAACTTATTAATAACTACTTTGCTCCTTCTCGACCATTGAAGTTTAATTTTCTAATTTAAGATTTTTCCATTCAAGTACGCGATATATTGCCTTGAAGGGAACACTTGAGTATTGTTTACGTTAACTTTATCTTACTCAGCGATGGAGCTTATGACGGCCATGTCAGCAAGGCAGGGTAAGTTAGCAGGAAAAATATGGCCGAAGACTTTTCTGGATCTTGTTAAAATTCTCACGAATCAAGGCAAAGAGAACATTTGCTTAGAGTAGAAACATGACATCTTTCATCAATTGAAACAAGAGGCCTAAGCAAAGATGGAATTTGGAGAAAGAGGCAATGAAGATTTTCGGCAAAGGTAACAAAGGGTTAAACAAAATTGAAAGCGTTAAACCGATCTATCTTATATAAACTGAGAAGTACTAACTAGAGCTAAGAACTGTGGGAACAGTGGATCACCTGTCAAGTTAGGGCCAGGAAATGATTGAAAAAAAATTATTAGGAAGGGTGAGATATTGAGTTAGGGCCAACTAAAGTGAAAACTCAAACATAAACCAATCTGTCAAGAAAATTCAGATATTCAACTATTACCAAGAAAAGGATGAGGATCCCCTCAGGCATGTGAGATCTGTTACGAACCGATACATACCTTACTACTGTAGTTTTACTTGTCATTAAAAATTTCTTCTTATAAGAAACTTGAATTGTATTTATTTTCTCATTATTTTCATTGTAGTTAAATAAAAGTTTATTATGAGAAAGCCTGAGGGATTTTACATATTTTGATTCCAGAACTATCCGAGAGAAAATCCGTAATTAAAAATTTAACAATACCAAATAATAGTCGCTACTGTGCAAGACGTCTCCTTTCTCAATGTTCAGATGGACTTTACTGGCTAGCTGAGACTCAACACGTGGCCTTTGCAACTTCGGAGGAGGTGCTCGATCAAGCATGTAGGTAAGCAATTTATTTTATCTCCACGGGGTAGTCAAAGATGAAAACATAAACCCAGGAGGATTTTAAACTTTCATGACGAAGGTCGGAAGAGATTGAATTTTCATGAAAAACAAGGCATAATAAGAGGTAGAAGTAAAGATAACAATGATCTGTAAAACTTGTATTTATAGGATGCCTATTTTATTTTGTTGCTTCATTATTCTCCGATTTAACCCGTTTGACTAAATCAACATTTTCAAACGGAAATACAAATTAGAATTATTTTTTCTCAGCTGCGGCTTAGGCTTTTCAGCTAAGAATATTGCAGACGGATTAAGGGATGATAAAATGCTTTACCAGAATTTGTCGTTTTCAGGTTTTGTTTCCGTGATTTCAAATGCAGTCCATCAAACTTCAGCAACATTTTAAGCTTTGAGGGGCAGCGCGATTAAATTTTGTAGGAGATTGTTAAACAGAGAGAAGCTGCTTGGGAAAAAAAAGAAGACATACTTAATCCCTAATGTTTTGCATGTAGTGAAAGAAAACATGATCATCTCAGAACATCCTCGGTAATTGGTAGACACTTTTTTTTCTGGTTTTCGTTACCTTAACATATGAAAGCTTTGTTATCACCTTTGGTAAGTAAAAATGTAATTTTTTGTTGTTGTCCGGGGCTCACAGTGCCCCTCTACAATCAAACTTCTTAGGCCCCCATCAAAATAGCGGTGAATGAAAAAAAAAACTTCTATGCTGACAAAATTCCTAGTTGGGTTCACATATTTGAAAATGCGACACGTGTGTTCCTACACGATGATGAAACTAATGAAATTAACGTTATGCCACAAATGCAGTCAGGAAACAACCGTCTAGGGAAATATACAGCACTGTTGTGATAGTCAAGCCATCTACGTATTTTGATGTTGATAGGTGGATGCCATTGGTGAACTGAATGACATTCACGGTGAATGTCATTTGGAGTTAACAATCCCATCCATTGAGGATGCCTCTGCGGTAAACCCAGAACACGTCCAAGAACAAAGGAAAGGGTTGAGAGGGAAGAAAACTCTATAACTATCCCGGAATGAAAGAAAAACTTGGGCGACGAAACTAGTCTTCGACGGGACCTCTGCCTAGATCAGAGGAAAGATTGATTCACCTGGTCGCAAAATAGACTTTCCAGATTTTTTTTTCAAATTTTATATCGAAGAACAAGCAAAATCTCGTCACTGGAACTTATGATATGTAAGATAGAAAAACAGCCACATCTTCACCTGCACCGAAAAGGGTGTCGAAAAAAAAGACGAGTCTCTTCTTTTTCATATCACTGAATTCCAAAGGAAAATGCGTATTAGACCATATTAGAAGAGCTGGATCCCCTGCAAGTGGCACGGGTCTTCTGTAGTGGCAAACACAGAGTTAAATTAGTACACGCATTTTGAAGACATGTTCAGCCTCGAGCTTCAACCTCGAAGCTCAAGAGGCCAACAAGAGATCCAGGCTTCGATTTTTTTTTTTCAAATTTATTCCCAAGAACTTCATGAAGTTTAGAGTTTTCAAAGAAAACTTAAATTGCAACGCACTTTGGAAGTCACTCAGCGAAAAAAAAAAAAAAAAAAAAAAAAAAAAAAAAAAAAACCTAGACTTGAACAACTAAGACTTGTGTGACATTTTGAAAAGGATACCTTCTCAACTTCAATATATACAGTGGGGAGAGAGGTAATCCTGTTGAAGGGAATTGTCTTGGTGATCAAGTAGTCTATAAGATGATTGCAGTTTGGGAAAACGCTTCATATAATACACTTTATTTTGACGGTTCTTTTTTTAAATCGTAGGAGCTCTTGGTAAGTTTGAAAAACTAAGGCTACAGGGCCAGTGGCACTGCCATAGAAAATCGTACCGAGAAATTCCCATTTCCCATTCCCAAATTCCCAGACTTCAGTCGAAGATTTCAAGAGAGATGCCGGGGAATCTTTTAAAAACCGATTTGACGGCAACGTGATAGTAGCGGAGGGAAAGGACAACAAGAACATCGTTGTGGTTTCAATCTCTGTTAAAATTAACAAAATTACGAGGTAGATTCAAGATAAAAGAAGTGAATGGAACTACAGGTGCCCATACTCACTGCAGACTACAGCAAGAAAGGACAACAGCGGAGGGAAAGGACAATTAGAACATCATTGTGGTTTCAATCTCTGTTAAAATTAACAAAATTACGAGGTACATTCAAGATAAAAGAAGTGAATTGAACTACAGAAGCCCATACTCACTGCAGACTACAGCAAGCATATGAGTAGTGTCAAACGGTTTGACAAGTTCGTGTCAGAGTATAATACGAAAATAGTAACCAGGAGACGGTGCTGACCAGTTTTTTTCAGTCTCATCAAGGCCATTGGCCGTGGTTCTGGGACACACGTCTTCCCGCGGTTGCTCCTTTTTGGCAACCCTTCGTAATTCATAAGCCGATGGCAGGGAGAAGTAAAAAAAAAGGATTCTAAGTGGGATAAAAAGGAGACTCTAGTAGAGAGTCACATTTCAATATTGGAGGAAATCTGCATATACTTAAAAAATTGGCGATGAATAGTGATTTTGGTAAAAAGTCCTTTTGTTACCCTCAAAGACCTAATTTACAGAACTTTCGACTATGTTAAACAAAAGGGCTATCGGAATATTGTCGTTGGATATGTTTAGGGGAATGGTGCGCGTGAGAGGGTGGTTAGTTACCCTCCAATCACTTTCGCCCATTAAAAAGGGCACTAGCCCTCTCAATTCCCAATTGAATGAGCCCCTTTTGAAGTTTTACGACAACTCTTAACTATAAAAACCTTATATTCCCCCAAGGCATAACTTACAACCTTTGCCCTGGGGGGCTCTGGGGGGTTTGTCATCCCTAAATACATAATTTCCAGAACTTTCAACTACGTTGAACAAAATGACTAAATTTAAAAATACTCCTTTTCATCCAACCGAAAATCTTTAGTAGTAATATTAACAAGGACTTTTCAAAAGGACTTTTCAAATTCAAAAGGAGTATTTTTCGTGGTTCTTGGAGCAAAATCAAACTACCTGGATTACTTTGATCCTAAACAGACCATTGGTGCCTAAATTATTTTTTAAAAAGTTTAATAATTATAACAAAAATCATTTTAGAGTTTTCTAAAATCTATTACAAATAGCCTGCTCTAGCAAAATGAGTGCATCCTAGAACAAACGCACGACAAATCGCATAGTTTATAATAGTTAAGTGTAATTTAGTGTAAGTGCCAATCAAAATAACTTTCTTAGACTGCAATCTTGATGCTTAAGATCTATAACTGATGATGAATTTCAGCCCCAGAGCTCTGTATTATTCTGTATCGATAAAATTAATCATTGATTATCCTTGTTTACACCTGCGCACCGTATGACAACTGGATACATTCACAACTGGATACATTCACAACGTATTGACAACTGGATATACATTCACACCTAGTGCTTTAACTAAATCTCATTATCAGAACTTAGCCTAGCTTGTTATTTGAGTGATTTTATGAAATAAAACTGAAACAGTCGCTAGAAAAAGTTTTTCTGCCTTATTTCTCAATAGGTCGTCCTATCTTGGTCTTGACTGCATTGAAGATTATACCATCAGATGTTTTTCTCAGTCTCAGTACGAAGTCTACAGATACCTAATTCAAGGGGCTATAGATGTTCTCTCAGAAATATGTCAAGAAACACAACTTAGATTTGGTAAGTGTAAGTGGTATTTTCAATTATTACAATTTTATGTTTTGACAGCATGCTTGGAGTCATCTACGTGTACTAGGCAGGGGATATTTTATCAGCGTCAAAGGGTATCGAATGTACAATTCTCGTCCAAAAGAGGTACAATAGGCTGAAAAGGAAATAAAATTCGTCTTTACCAGGTAAATCATACAGTTATCTCTTTGAGAAAATAAAATTATAACAATTAAAAATAAATGAGATTTTAATCCGAAATAGGTTAATTGAGTGTATGTTTAAAAGAGCCGTAGTGTAGATGAGTAAATAAAAGAAAAAAAAAGACTAAGGACTAACGAATGCAAACTTGTGGCTGTTCAGAAATAGCTACTATATGTCATATTTTCTTTTTAGTCATAAATACCATTTGATTACCTTTCTTCTGTTCTGTAGATCCTCTAATGAGTGAATTCGCACAGTTTCTCATTTCTATATAGATGAACTTGAGATGGAGACCCTGCATTTAAAATCAGAACGAACGGGGAAAGCGTTGGTAAACGGGAACAATTCAAAATGGGAGTTTATATATATATATATATATATATATATATATATATATATATATATATATATATATATATATATATATATATATATATATATATATACCACCGTAAATTGACCGTTTCAGTCCGATCAGTAATGAAAGAATGTTTTCAAAGAAAAGTGCTTCAAAGAAAAGCATAGAACTATAATAAACTAAGACGAGCAGAAATGAAGACATAGGCTATAATAATACAAACTTAAAGGGACAATAAATTACTGTCAATGAACAAATAAGAAAATGATAATTAGTAATCAAAACATACTTTTAACGAACGAAAATTAGCACAAAAAGGAGTAGCCTACGACTAATGCCTCCTAGGCTTTTTAAAAGCCAGAGCATTATTGATCTGTCTTTTGTTGAAAAAGATATGCACTTTAAACTCTGTGGTTTTTATCTGTCTAAATATCAACACAACTAACAAAAAAAGAACGAAAATCACCATAGTTAGCAAGGAAAGACTAATGAAAGCAGACTGATTGTTTAAAATACATAGTTATATTCATTTCCGGAAGTCTAAGAAATTCTCGATTTATTAATATTCTTTTTTGAGATAAAAGGGTTCTCTTCGTTTTTAAATGAGATGTTTTTTTTTCATGGGTCAATGAAAAAAATATTTGTAATTTTTCTCAGTATTTCTACGTAAGAACTACAATTTTGGCTATCTACTTAAATTTTGGATAAAATTTTGCAACAAATTCTAATAATAGTTGTAAAGCCCATCACGGTTCCAGTGTACGTGGTACAGCGTCACCAGTGCCACTACTGGCCTCCGCTAGGGTACAGTATCGCGCTCGAGCGGGACTACGGGCTCTATGAGTTCTTCCCGCACTGATACTATAGCCAGTGTGGGTACGATAGATGTAATACCTATGGGGGGGGGGGGTAAGTATCACACTATTTTGCTCTAAGTGCCACGAAACTGTGCACCCAGTAATAAATATATGCTTGGAGGGGAACAGGTCCCCCGGCGGATTCTACAATTACCATAACTCCCAATACTCTCTTCCTAACCCTACCAGGGTTCGGAGAGAATAGTCTAGTACAGTCGTAGAAAATAACCCACTTTTATTACCAATTAATTAAAAAAACTTTTTCCACAAAACAAGTATTTCAAAGAAAAGTAAAGAACTCCATTAAACAAAAAATGAGCAAAAATAAAATCAAACAATCTACCAAGCTCGAAACTACCACAAATAAGCATTGATAAATAAATGAAACCCAAAACGAACAGAAATTAAAATAAATAACCGAGTCAAACTCAAAACGAGCAGAAATTAACATAAGTTGGGCGCAAAATCCCTAAGCCTTCCCAAGGCCAGAACAAAATTTGCACTTTACTGAAAAAATTCAAATGAATGTGCATTGTCAGTTGAATATACATATACTGATATTTAGTAATCAAAATGTTAAAATTATTTGATTTATTAAAGTTATAAAAGTAAAAACATTTATATTCTTTTTAGGAAAGTGCAAATTTTGTTCTGGCCTTGGGAAGGCATTGGGGTTTTGCGCCCAACTTATGTTAATTTCTGCTCGTTTTGAGTTTGACTCGGTTATTTACTGTAATTTCTGTTCGTTTTCGGTTTCATTTATTTATCGATGCTGATTTGTGGTAGTTTCGAGCTTGGTAGATTATTTTATTTTATTTTTGCTCATTTTTTGTTTAATGGAGTTCTTTACTTTTCTTTGAAAAACTTATTTTGTGGAAAAAGTTTTTTTAATTAATTTCTGTTCGTTTTATATTGACATAGTCTTTTCATGGAAAAAGAAAATAACACTTTAAATATTTTCGTTTTTTAAGACTTTATAGTTTGGCCTGCTATTTGTATGCTAGAGAAAAATTTTCGGCAGTTTTTAACAATATGCACCATTTTAAAAATCTGGACACAAATAGTAATGTTTAACTTAGTTTCATACCTCCTCTAGTTGACCTGAAATGGAAAACTTGATACCATTCGCAAAAAATTCTGTTTACTTTCTTTGATGGATTTGATACACTTACACTATTTTGATTTGGTTAAATTTTAAGAGCAGAAGTAGCCTCTAAAGTTTGAACATAATACCCTCAGTCGTTTTTGGGATACTGCTGAGGTGCCTTATTAATAATTAGCATCTTGACACTGTATTTTTGTTTAATATTAACTCAGAATATATTATTTTAACCTTATGGGCAAATGGGAGGGTGGGAGTGGAAGGGGGATTAGTTGCCCTCCAACCACTATCGACTATAGGAAAGGACGCCGATCCGGTTAACTTTTTGCCGGGACAATACTCGCTGAACTTCCCACTACTACTCCTTCGATACGAAGTGCCCTGGTCTAAACAACAACAACAACAAAAATATTACTAATTACTTTCGACTGTTAAAAAGGGCACTAGCCCTTTGAATTTCAAATCGAATGAGCCCTTTTCTGAAGTTTCTACGACAATGTCTTTTATAAAAACCTTATATGCCCCCAGGGCATAACTTAAAACCCTTGCCCTGAGGGCTGTGGCGGAGTATCCTCCTCAAAAACATATTTTCTATCTGTAAATCAACTACGTTGAACAAAATGGATATCTCAAAATTTTTATTGGATGTGTTTGGGGGAATGATGGGCGTGAGGTGAGGGGGTAGTTGCACTCCAATCACTTTCTACTATTAAAAAGGGCATTATCCCTTTCAATTTACAATTGAATGAGCCTTTTTTCAAGTTTCTACGACAACGTCTTCTATAAAAAGCTTATATGCCCCCAGGGCATAACTTAAATTCCTTACCCTCAGGGTTGTGGGGGAGTGTCCTCCTCAAAAATATATTTTCTATCTGGAAATCAACTACGCTGAACAAAATTTATATCTAAAAATTTTGATTGGGTGTTTTTGGGGGAATGATGGGGGGGGGGGGGGGGCTAGTTGCCCTCCAATCACTTTGGACTATTAAAAAAGGCACTATCCACTCCAATTTCCAATCGAGTGAGCCCTATTTGAAGTTTCTACGACGACTCCTTCGATACGAAGTGCCCGGGTATGGAGAAAAACAAAACAAAACACAACACATTGTGTCTACATCGTTCTTTACTTAGGCAGCGCTAGCGCGCTGCCTATGAAAAGGTGGGCGTGAGAGGGGGGTTCGTTACCGTCCAATCACTTTCAACTATTAAAAAGGGCACTAGCCCTTTGAATTTCCAATCGAATGAGCCTTTTTTAAAGCTTCTACGATAACGCCTTCTATAAAAACCTTATATGCCCCCAGGGCATAACTTAAAACCTTTGCCCCGAGGGTTTTGGGGGAGTGTCTTCCTCGAAAAGATGTTTTCTATTTGGAAATCAGCTACGCTGAACAAAATGGCTATCCCAAAATTTTGATTGGATGTGTTTGGGGGAATTATGGGTGTGGGGGGAAGCTAGTTACCCTCCAATCACTTTCGACTATTAAAAAGAGCACTATCCCTTTGAATTTTCAATCGAATGAGCCTTTTTTAAAGCTTCTACGATAACGCCTTCTATAAAAACCTTATATGCCCCCAGGGCATAACTTAAAACCTTTGCCCCGAGGGTTTTGGGGGAGTGTCTTCCTCAAAAAGATGTTTTCTATTTGGAAATCAGCTACGCTGAACAAAATGGCTATCTCAAAATTTTGATTGGATGTGTTTGGGGGAATTATGGGCGCGGCGGGAAGCTAGTTGCCCTCCAATCACTTTCGACTATTAAAAAGGGCACTAGCCCTTTGAATTTCCAATCAAATGAGCCTTTTTTGAAGTTTCTACGACAACGCCTTCTATTAAAACCTTATATGTCCCCGAGGCATAACTTAAAACCCTTGCCCCGAGGGTTGTGGGGGAGTGTCCTCCTCAAAAAGATATTTCCTATGTGGAAATCAACTACGCTGAACAAAATGGTTATCTCAAAATTTTGATGGCATGTGCTTTGGGAAATGATGGAAGTGAAGGGGGGGCTAGGGGCCCTAAAATCACTTTGAACTATTAAAAAGAGCACTAGCCCTTTGAATTTCCAATCAAATGAGCTGTACATCAAGTTTCCGTAACACTGCTTTCTATAAAAACCGTATAAGCCCTCAGGGCATAATTTAAAACCTTGCCCTGAGAGTTGTGGGGGAGTGTCCTCCTCAAAAAGATATTTTCTATCTGGAAATCAACTACGCTGAACAAAATGGATATCTCAAAATTTTGATTGGATGTGTTTGGGGAAATGATGGGCGTGGGGGGGGGGGGGGCGAGTTGCCCTCCAATAACTTTCGACTATTAAAAAGGGGACTAGCCTTTTGAATTTCCAATCGAATGAGCCTTTTTTGAAGTTTCTACGATAACGCCTTCTATAAAAACCTTATATGCCCCCAGGGCATAACTTAAAACCCTTGCCCCGAGGGTTGTGGGGGAGTGTCCTCCTCAAAAAGATATATTCCATGTGGAAACAAACTACGCTGAACAAAATGGCTATCTAAAAATTTTGATTGGATGTGTTTGGGCGAATAGTGGGCGTGGGGGGGGCTAGTTGCCCTCCAATCACTTTTGACTATTAAAAAGGGTACTAGCTACTCCAATTTCCAATCGAATGAGCCCTTTTTGAAGTTTCTACGACAACTCCTTCGATACGAAGTGCCCGGATATGGAGAAAAAAACAAAACAAAAAAAAAACAAAAAACCAACACATTGTACCCACATCGTTCTTTACTTAGGCAGCGCTATGGCGCTGCCTATGATAACAATTCCAGTATCAACTCGCTGAACTCTATATGGGAACTAATTCAAAAAACCTAAATACAAAAAAGGTATCGTCGCCTTTATCTCCATAGTTTGACACGGTGGGCTAATAAAATGTATGGTTGCTCAAAATTAAACTTACTTTTCCCACAAATTATTTTTTGATGCGAAGATTTAGCTAGATAAAATTAGAACTTAATACAAGTCAATTTCTTGCCTCTTACGAAATTAGTACATTGAAAACAAGCTAGCCTCTACCATAGTTTAATTTGTAGTTCAATTTATTCAAAGAAAAGTAAAGAGTTACATTAAACATAGGACTAGCGGAATAAAGTCAAATAGTAATTCAAGTGTAAATCAAACATAAATCACTATCAGTAAATAAGTTAATTCCAAAGCAAACAGAAATTTCCAATTGTCAAGTTAAAGTTAAAACAAACAGAAACTACAATAACCAGAAGCATGGCTAACATCCACTATGCCTTGTAAAGACCAGAACGTCATTTGAACTTTACTGAAATAAAAAAAAATTTATAAAGGTTCTCTCTATTATAAAGTTAACACAAATTGTTGAAAATAATAAACATAAAATTGCTGAAACTTTCAGGAATGAGCATCAATGTATAATAAAATGTCAATCTGCATTTCATTAGATCTTTTCAGTAATCTTGGTCAACATGAGTGTTTTCTTTATTTATTTATTTTTTTAGTTGATATGACAATTAACTGCTCGGAATAATAATTGTTCTCAGCAAAGCGCATGTTACTTTCTGGTCTTTACAAGACATAGCACGACTCCTATTTGCTGTAGTTTCTGATTGTTTTAGTTTAAGTTGATCATTTATTGGAATTTCTGTTCTTTTTGGGTTTCAGTTATTTATTTATTTATTTATAGTGATTTATGTTTGTTATACACTTTAGTTGTACTTTAGTTGCTCTTTACTTTTCTTTGGAAACCAATTTTTCGGAAAAGCCAAATTAATAATAATTAAAGTCACCGACAATAATACAGGTTATCTTTGGTGGTTAATTTTATAAAGGTAAGAAGAAAAACAATTGTGCTTAAGGGCAAATAAGCGCTCGGACTGATCACTTTGATAATCTAGAGGGCATTTAAATGTCAACGCAACAAACTTCCCAATGTGTAGGAGAAGAAACTAAACACATTAGCCAAAAATAATGTGTTTTTTTAAGAGGAAATACATTCTTAACAAATTTATTAGAACTTTAACCCTCACCAGATTTTAGATTAAACTTACGACCATTTCTACTACCTACCTACGACACGTAATTGTCGAGGTTCCCTTTAAATTGCGGGTATTTCTTTGTTCGCTAGTTTATCGAAGCAACCTATTATGCACCCCCTCCCTAAAGAAAATCCTGGATCCACCCCTGACTCCCACACAACCATATCCCAAAATTAGAGAAACCATATAAGTTATATTTTTCAGAATTCTTGAAACATTCTAATTGTCTTCGCAAGTCTGTGCTTGGTCACTCAAAATGTAACGAATTGTATTACGATCTTCTCCGAGGATTGGATGCTCGTCGTAATTACAGAATCTTAAATGACGAGCTGCTTCGAGACACCTGTTGGTAAGTTCTTCAATCTTGCTTTACGATTCAAGGCATTTGATATAATTATGCTGGAGTAATGGATTTTATCTTTGCAGTCTTATACAATTAATATATTTTTTAAATCAAAAAATTTAAAAATTTCGGCTTATCATTTGTCATTATGAAAGACGTATTGCCGAACCTTTGTTTCTTTTAAATGTTCAGGTGATGGGACAAAAAATTCTTTTTCTTCCAACAATTTATCTACTACAGGTTTTTGATTTTCAAAGGTATGGTAGGCTTTTTACCCTATCTATGTCAAAATCAGAAACCTAATTATCATCGCTATCATTTTCAATTTGTTTCGTTCGCTTTCCCTCGATTTGTCTTTCGTCATTATGAAATATATATATATATATATATATATATATATATATATATATATATATATATATATATATATATATATATATATATATATATATATATATATATATATATATATATATATATATATATATATATATATATATATATATATATATATATATATATATATATATATATATATATTTATTTATTTATATATATATATCTTGCCAACCTTTTGTTTTTTTAACGAAGGTATGGTAGGCATTAATGAGCTTATGCATGTCAAAATCCCAAACCCAATCATGATCGCTATCATTATCAATTTTCACACGTTTTGATTGTCGCTGTCCAAGTTGATTTTCATTGACTCGCTTCCATGTTTGGTATCGCATGTCTTCTAGCCGCGTGTGTCTTTTTCATTTTTGTCACGCCGCCGCTGTTCTTTTAACTGCGTGTGTATTTGCTCTTCATTTACATTTTTGACTTGCTCATATGCTCGGAGTCGCATGTCTTCTAACCGTGTGTGTCTTTGATCTTCTTTTTCATTTTTGTCACGCCGCCGCTATTCTTTTAACTGCGTGTGTATTTAATCCTTATTTTCAATTTTGACTCGCTCACATGCTCGGTATTGCATGTCTTTTAACTGCGTGTGTCTTTACTCTTCATTTTCATTTTGACACGCCGCCGCTTTTCTTCTAACCGTGTGTGTCTGCTCTTCATTTTGATTTTTGACTCACTCACTTGCTCGGTGTCGCATGTCTTCTAACCACGTGTGTCTTTTCTCTTCATTTCATTTTTGACACGCTCTAATTGTCGTTTTTGCATATCTTCTAACCGCCCGTATCTTGCTTCTTCATTTTCATTTTCAGCACGCTTTTGGATTTTGATTACCTCATACAATTTAGCAATGGCTTTTGCTTTTAGCTGCCGGTATTTGTGTTGTCGCAATTGATGGTCGAGGTTGTCGATTGTCACATCTTATCATGTTTGATAGTTCAGGTGTTGGTTCCAAAGAATCATCGCTTATAGTAACTGAAACTGCAAATTTTTGTTTTTTGGACCTTCCAACAGACATTATATTATATCAATATTTAGTAATGTAGTAATTACTAAAATGTAGTAATTACAAATTTCAAAATTTTAAGAGAACTATTTTGTTCAGCATTATTTAAAGGTTAAGTAATTATGTCTTTGGGGATAACAACTTCCCCACATTGTCAGCAAATATTATGTCAACTTACATTATTAATTTAGACCTTTAAGGGTAAGTTGTGGGGGATTTTGAACAAGGCAGTAGGCACTATATGCATACTTTCAATATAACCCCAACAGTTAATGTAACTAGTGACGTTAAAGATATTAAGATGAAACTCTTGAAACGTTTAGGAGTTTCAATTAAAGGAAAAACACACTGTATGCATGCAGGTTTTCAAAATATCAAAGTATATAAAAATATCAAATATCAAAATATCAAAGTATTTTCAAAGTATATAAGCAATGCCATAGGCAGCAACACTACAATAGCTAGAACTATCACTGAAACTTTTAATGGAGCTAATTTGATTCAAATTAAAAATTTTGGTGCCCTTTTAATCAGTAACAAGAGATTCGAGGGCAAGCAGGCCTTTCGCTCAAGCCCCATCATTTTCCAAAGGCATTCAGTCAAAACATTGAGACAGCCATTCTATTCAGCATAGTAGTACGGTCCAGCGACTATGTTTTTACGGATATCACACATGTCAACCCCCCCACAATTATGCAATTGGTCCTTTATGCTTTCAAACTAAATGTTGCTTTATAATAAATCAAAAGCCATTGTGTTTATGGTTGCCAATAAGACAACTCAGCAATATATCGAGAACGACAGGGGATATCGAGAACGAAATTTTGGGGATAATACTATTACTGCTTCTGCTCTTACGATTTAAATAAATAAAAAGAGTGTAAGTGTGCCCAGGTTTTCAAAGAGCATAGATAGAATCTTTTGGGAATGCTTTTAAGTTTTATTTTTCAGGTCAACTTGAGAAGGTATAAATTTAAACTAAAAAATACTATTTGTGTCAGGATTAAAAATCCTGGAAAAAACTGGAAAGATGTAAAATAGTATTTTCCATGAAAAAGACTATGTCAATAAAAAAGAACAGAAGTTAACCCTTAAAAAACTTTTTCCACAAAACAATTTTTCAAAGAAAAATAAAGAGCTCCATTAAGCCAAGAAAGAGCAAAAAAGGCAAATAATCTTTCAAGCGTAAAAATACCACAAATCACTGTCAATAAATAAATGAAAATCAAAACGAACAGAAAGTACAATAAATAGCCGAGTCAAAATCAAATTGAGCAAAAAATCACATAGAGTAGGGCTGATAACCCCCATGACTTCTCAAGGCCTGAACACAATTTGCGCCTTACTGAAAACAAAAACGTTTGAAATGCTTTCACTTTTCTTACTTTCATAAATAAGAAAAAATATCAAAACTTATAAATATATAAATATCAGTATATGTCAATTAAACTGACAATCCACGGTCATTTGTTTTTTTTTTAGTAAAGCGCGAATTGTGTTCTGGTCTTGAGAAGGCATGGGGGTTATCATCCCTGCTCATGTTAATTTTTGCTCGTTTGGAGTTTGAATCGGCTATTCATTGTAATTTCTGTCCGTTTTGAGTTTGTAATTTCTATTCGTTTTCGTTTTGCGTAATTTCTGTTCATTTATTTATTGATAGTGATTTGTGGTAGTTTCAAAGATAATTTGACTTCATTTTTGTTCATTCTTGGATTAATGGAACTCTTTACTTTTCATTGAAAAATTATTTTGTGGAAAAAATTTCTAAATTAATATTTAGAAAAAGGTGATTAATCTCGCCTATTGCGACGGGAAATTGAGGCATTAATTTTGACGTCCGGACCTCAGGCTCCTTAAAAACTAAATCTAACAAACATAAACTGATATAATTATTACTGTAGAAATAAGCATAATCTCCAGGTTGAAGGAAGTCAAAATTTTTCTAAATGGGGAGGGGTTTAAAGTCGAAGAAAAATCAAATATTCTATCAGGAATATCGATTTTTTCTAGAAAGCAACTGTTTCTATAAACTAGAAGTCATCGCTAGCCAAGCTTTAAGCATTTATCATACTTTTCCAGTTCACATAGCGCATTTATAGCGTGTGGCACCAGAAGAATGGCAAAC
Organism: Artemia sp. Qi Xiang Cuo; assembly: GCF_049724085.1. Classification (NCBI taxonomy): domain Eukaryota; kingdom Metazoa; phylum Arthropoda; class Branchiopoda; order Anostraca; family Artemiidae; genus Artemia; species Artemia sp. Qi Xiang Cuo. The sequence continues at coordinate 48,474,007 of NC_142794.1, forward strand.
AACTGCGGCCGAGAAGCGGCAGATTTTGTGACAACTTACACCCAGAAAGCATCAGGGAGGCTAATTCAGGTAAGTTTTAAGGCCTCTATAAGAAAATTTTTAACTGTTATTATTTTTTCATTTGACATGAATTGACCCAAGAATTATTAACAGATCGTCACCTGAAAGCGGTTTCGCCGAATTTGTTTCTCCAAAAATCCGAGAAAAGCCAGTTTGAAAATTTTGACGTTTGTATCGAATAATTGGCTATAGAAAATCAGAGACTTTCATCAAAACAGACCATGCTGTATGCATTTCGGCAAACCGCTTTAAAGAGTATGCGATTCGGCAATGGAGAACTGCAAAATAAAGGCAGTTAAAAACGTCTTACAGCAATGTCAGTTCGACCATTCGAAAGAGAACTTTTTTTTTACACAAGATAGCGTTTGTAACTCAGTTTCGACAAAAAGTATTATTTTCGGCAAAACCGATTTAGGCGACGAGATAGCTAAAGAAACTTAACTGTCTCTGGGGTTTACATGATCCGGAAAAAAAAATCAGCGAAAAGAAAATAAAACGATACTTTAAAGGAAAATGATTTTATAGCTGAAAAAATTCCTGTTCTGCAAGAAAAATAAAGTTATAAGTTACTAAGTGGGATAAGATAAGACATTTAAAAAAAAAACTCTATTAAAAGCCCAAAGGCTCGAATTCGACTTCGGGTATTCGGCAAAAAACACGAAAACTAAAAAACTGACAAACAATACCAAAACAGGGATATTAGAATGAAAAATCATTCGTTAGTCAAAATAATTCCTTATTCTATGGACAGAGGTTCATAGGCGAAATCCGGATCTGCTCGGTTTGTCCGGTTATAATAAAAAGATAAAGCTGCGCCCAGATGACCACTCTCTTGAAAAAAAGGAAGAGATCTCGCAATTTATATTAATAAGAAAATTCCAACTTTTAAGATAGAGGTACCTGCGCTTGATGAAAATGACAAGATTCTTTGGGTGTTTGCAAAGCCCAAACGCCTGGCCTCCCATTATAATAGTTTTGATTTTTGTGTTTTTTATTACTCGTCAGGACAAGATGTTAGTTATTGAAAACCTTTTTGAAAAAAACGTCAATTAAGTACTGACTACATACAGGGTAAATACTCCATGGATGGTATGTTCCTGCTCGTTGATGCTAATGAACTACGACCAGAGTCATTGGAAGGAGGATTAGGTCTAAAACAGTCAGTTAATTTCCCAACAACAACAAAGGATGAAACGACTCAGGAACGCATAGCTACTAACATGTCTCAGTTTTATAGGAAACCATCATCAGGCCCCCCAGTAGGTGGAAAATATCACTTCACCATCGAGCTACACCCTACGAGTAAAGTCCGGGCCATGTGCACATCTGAAACAACTACGAATCGGTAAATCACAAATGACGGATTGTTCGGCCTCGGTAGTTCGCTCACGACTGAAAACTGGGCTTGTATAAATTCAACTTCAAATGCAGATGAAATGGCCGCTATTTTTAAGAAAAACTTTTTGGCAAGTACCATTTCTATTTTTCCTGAAAAAGTTAACAAACGTTTTTCAGCAGATCATCCATCCGTCACAAAAGAAATCAAAGCACTAAGCAGGAAAAGGAGACGACTTTAGTAGAACCCCATATTTACATACTGATGGGACTCCATATATGGGCATTGAAGAGATTTAAAGTCCTTGGTAAAAGCCTGGACGAGATAAGCACTAAGCAGGAAAAGGAGACGACTTTAGTAGAACCCCATATTTATATACTGATGGGACTCCATATATGGGCAGTGAAAAGATTTAATGTCCTTGGTAAAAGTGTTATTTCTAGACCAATCAGATGCCTAGAATCCCTGGGGGAACAAGATTACACCTCTTTCTAGACCTGTTTGATGGTTATATTGTTTGTTGTTTGATATTGTTTGATGGTTTGATGTTGTTTCTTAGTTCTGTTTGTTGGTTATATGGTTTGATGTTGTTTCATAGTTCTGTTTGTTGGTCAACTTGTTTGATGTTTCTAAGCCTATTACTCCGAACAGAAGTTTACATCATTGCTGGATAAGAGTGTCTAACGGGACAGGATCGATGACACCTGTTTCTATGTCATAAGGTTTCTCTTACATCGCAAAAGGACGCCGAAACAAACGAACATTCAGAAATTACGTTTAGGGGATTATTTGGGCGAAACAAATTAATCGACATTTTAGGGATTTTTTTTTGGGTGAAACAGTTTGAGACATTTTAGAGGAGGATTTGGAGTGGAACTCTGTGGTCATTATAATACACAAGTATAGAACATTGGATTAGTGAGAGAATTATGAGTATTAACCATCAATGACTCTAACCACAATGAACCTCAACCTTCAGGGGCCACCTCCCCCAAACCCCCAAGACCCCCTTTCCACCATTCCAACATTTTATTAATGCAAACATCCACCAATAAAATACATATTTAAAGAAATTTTTCGTCACTATAAAAATTATAAACTTCGAAACTATATTTTCAAAGCAGATTTTTGACCGACCTGGTAAAATGCTTGGCTAGAAACACTTTGCAGACGCTCACGAAACGTTGAAAGTTCATTGTTTCCCAAATAAAATTTGTTTCATCTGTGTTGTAAGATTCAGAGCAAATTTTGTGGGTTTTCGCAAGAAAATAGCTCGTCTTTAACAAACTTACCAATAGCCAATCGAAACTGTATATAAATATCTTAATTTTTAGTCCGATTGCGTTGCTAATAAAGAAACATTTAACATTTTTTCTGATTTTGTGTGGTTTCGCAAGAAAATAACTCGTCTTTAATAAACTTACCAATAGCTAATCGAAACTGTGTATATTTTCTTAATTTTTAGTCCAATTGCGTAGCTAATAAAGGAAAATTCGACATTATTTTCTGGTTTTGTCTGGTTTCGCAAGAAAATAGCCCGTCTTTAACAAACTTACCAATAGCTAATCGAAACTGCCTATAAATACCTTCATTTTTAGTCCAATTGCGTAGCTAATAAAGAAACAAACTTTCCAAATATCAGAAGCATGGGCGCTTTCATACATACTACACTTGACTTTAAAGAAATACATTGTTTATGTAATTTCAATAAACCGTAAAACGATGGGTCAAGAGCTACTCCAAGGGATGCATTATAGGTTTCTTTTTTCTCAAAATAGCATGAAATATGCTAGCGGCTATACTCATTCACTTTAAGCCTATTTTTTCATATTCCTTTATTATTTTAATGACTCGAGTTCAGAAGAACATCTGAGGTGATGTTTTGTTTTTATGGATGTAAGGATTTTTATTGTTCACCATACAAGCGGGCTATCATTCCAAGCAGACAAAGGCCAATTGATGTTAAGTGACACAGTATTGTAACAAGTTGTTTGCACATTCGATTTTTCAATTAGATTTTTGATAGGTGTTAACAGTGACCTGTTTCGATGCATTATTTACAGTGTCATCCTGAGAAAATTCATATCACAATGATTTGAGCTGCATACTGGACACACAATTTCTTTTGATGGTTGGGTTCCATATCCCCGCTCAAGAGCCCGAAGTACCCCTCCCTCCACTAGTGTACCACCCCGAGTGCAGGCCACAACCGAGGCAACGAGTATCCAATCAACCATACGGTTTATCTCAACCATGTCACAACCCAGGACACATTTTTCAGCAAAAATATCAAAACGTGCAAAGGGAAAAATTCTTGTTCCCACCCACCCCGCGCGATATGGGGGAGTTTGGTCAGTATTGTCTCATTCCAGGGATGGAATCCGATCATCCCAATGTGATTCAGAGGGTTCGCTCACTTTTGAATTGTACCGAGGAGACGGAATCCGGGCTTCGGCTAGATGATAAAAGAGGCTAAAAACGGTCTCACTCGAGATAATTTAAAGGTAGTAATAATAAGGAAATTATCTTTGAGTTTCTAAAGCAATACTCTAACGTCAGATCATCCCTGTGTGAGAAGAGTAGATGTCCAAACCGATAAAAAAGTATACTTATGGTCCAGAGCGGAATGGTGCTACGACACTGTTTCCACACTAGCACCAGCTCTCCACACATCACCCCCCCCCCCCCATTTGAAAACAGAGAACCCCACCGTTTTCTTCTTTACTATTGTTAGATACTCTAAGCATTTCACCTCAGAATGTTACACTATAAATACTCTAAGACATCCCCTCTCATCATCCCATCCCCCCTCAAAAAAACTTTTCCAACATTTCTCGCTAAAAATTATATTTTCAAGTTATTTATTCGGGCTTTTGCAAGCAATTCAGCCCACAGTGTAGCACTATAAATACTCTAAGACATCCCTCTGCCATCACCACATCCCCCAACCACAAATTTCTCTTAGAAATAATATTTTCCCCACTCCAATGCATGATAATGCTACTAGTACTAACAACTTACTGCACTCCTAAGCCATCTAAGGTCAACAAAAGTACGTTTTATCGAGAAAGTATTGGAAAATTTATAGATTATAGTATGAATGACATGTAAAAACATGAAATACTACCACTAGTACTAGCAACTCAGTGCAACATAAGGACACCTGAGGCCAATACAACTACTTTTTATCAAGAAAATATCTGAAAATGTTTAAGATAGGCGTTAACGCTTAGAATATCTATTAAAAGTTAGAGATATATGACATTAACAAACATGTAATATTTTAAAAGCTAGCAACGTAACAATTTTCACGTTTCATACCTAGTTTTAAGTTCTGGAAATTAGGAGTTACGTAAAAATTTGCATGTTTCTTTTGCATGCAATAGACACCAAGAGTTTTATGATTTCTGCCACACAATGAATTCAGATGTTTTTAGGACTCCACCCCGTAGTTTTAAGTCTTTCTAACCTTGAGCAAAGAAATAAGAGTTTGACGAAGTACTTCGCTGCTCAAACATTACATTAATAGCCTCCAGAATGATGGGACTATATGACAAAGAATTTATTAGGTTGAAAAAATCATACTGTGGTGGTATACTTGAATGTGCATTTTTATTATTGTCAATGGAACTTGAAGAAATTGCCTGTGATCATTGGATGGTGAACTATAACTTGTTGGATTATGATAAAAGTTTTTGGGCTACTACATTACACCATATAAACAAACTGTGATTCTACGATAGAGTGATTGCACCATATAATAAAAGTGGTCAAGAACTGGAAAATGGTCAGGAAGAAGTCAGTGAAATTTGCAGATTTTTCGGGGTTGAAGCACTATATGTAAAGGGTAATGTACCTACAGATAAAGTTTTAATTCGAAACTTTGATCCTAGGATCCCACTTTTCAATTTAGAACAATTTAAGTGTCCTAAATTTCAAGGGACATCACCATCCTGACGAGGAGGTTAGGTTCTTCGCACAGTGGTTACCTAGGGACAAGCCTGATCGTGACAAGTGCATAAGACATGGTAAAAAGTATTCTATATCATGGGATCCTCGTCTGTGGATGTTTAACAGTGAACTTTAAGTAGTATTTTTATGTAAATATATATTTTTTCAAAATGTTTTTTAATATGTTTAAGCAATAAATATCTTAAGCCTCAACCGTCTTTATTCTTTAGAATAGTTCATCGTCATGAAAATTATACTTTCAGATTCAGCATTTGTATGCTGAATCAGTTAACTACATTAACTACTTTCAGATTCAGTTAACTACGGTATAGCTTTTTCTATCTTCTATTGAAAAATTTAGAACAAATGTTTAAATTTCTTAATCTCTTTGAGAAAAATCAGAACTGAAGTGGAACATTTTATTTTCATGGAAAAAATTAGAATTGATCTGTAACTAATTTCTTTTTCATTGAGAAAATTCAGAAGAGAACTTGAACTTTCCTTCAATTCATTGAGAAAATTTAGAATTAATGTGAAGCTTTTATCTTCAAGGAAAATATTCACAATCATAGTATAACTTTTCTTATCTTCTCTGGAAAAATTTAGAACAGAACTTTAAATTTTTTATGTCTTTGAGAAATTAAGAACTGAAGTGGAAACTTTTGTTTCATTTTCTTTGGTTAATTTCAGATTTGAGCTAACTTTTTCTCTTCTTTAAGAAAATTCAGAAGAAAACTTGAACGGTTTGCACTTTTTAGAGAAAACTCAGAATTAATGTCGAGCTCCTTATCTTCGTGGCAAATATTCACGATTAAGGTATAACTTTTTTCTATCTTCTACAAAAAATTTGGAACAGAACTTTAAATTTTTTCATCTCTTTGAGAAAAATCGGAACTGAAATTAAGAAAATTTAGAATTATAGTGAAACTTTTTATCTTCATGAACAATATTCACAATCATAGTGTAAGTCTTCCTATCTTCTACGGAAAAATTTAGAACAGAACTTAAAATTTGTTATGTCTTTTGAGAAATTAAGAGTTGAAGTAGAAGCTTTTTTCCATTTTCTTTGGTAAAAGTCAGAATTGAGCTCACTTTTTCTCTTCTTTAAGAAAATTCAGAAGAGAACATGAACATATTTACACTTCTTCTAAAAAACTCAGAATTAAAGTCGAGCTCCTTATCTTCATGGCAAATATTCACGATCAAAGTATAACTTTATCTATCTTCTACGAAAAATTTGTTACAGAACCTTAAATTGTTTCACCTCTTTGAGAAAAATTGGAACTGAAGTGGAACCTTTTTATTTTCTCAGGAAAAAATTAGAATTGATCTGTAACATATTTCTTTTTCATTTCGAAAATTTGGTGTTGGGATATACATGAAGTTTACAAGTAATGTATGACTTCTCCGACATATTGGATCTCAAAGTGTAATTTCAGAGAAATTCTTTAACTTTTTAGGGTTAACATACCCTTTTAGGGATGACCATTTAGGGTTCTCCAACATGCTGAACCTGAAGGTCTGTTCCCTGACATGCTGAATCTGAAACTGTGATTTCATAGAAATTCTTTAACCTTGTAGGGTTGACTTACCTTTTTTAGGGACGACCATTTAGGGTTCTCCAACAAGCTGAACCTGAAAGTGTGATCTCTGAAATTCTGAATCTGAAAGTATAATTTTCATGGCGATGAACTATTCTAAAGAATAAAGACGGTTGAGGCTTAAGATATTTATTGCTTAAACATATTAAAAAAACATTTTGAAAAAATATATATTTACATAACAATAGTACTTAAAGTTCACTGTTAAACATCCACAGACGAGGATCCCATGATATAAGAAACTTTTTACCATGTCTTATGTATTTATCACGATCAGGTATGTCCCTAGGTAACCACTGTGCAAAGAACCTAACCTAATCGTCAGGATGGTGATAAGTCCCTTCAAATGTAGGACAATTAAATTCTTCTAAATTTAAAAGTGGGATCCTAGGATCTCAGTTTCGAATTAAAACTTTATCTGTAGGTACATTACCCTTTAAATATAGTGCTTAAAACCAAAAAATCTGCAAATTTCACTGACTTCTTCCTGAACATTTTTCAGTTCTTGACCACTTTTATTATATGGTGTAATCACTCTATCGTAGAATAACAGTCTGTTTATGCTGCGTGATATATTACTCTAAAAGCTTTTTATCATAATCAAACAAGTTATAGTTCACCATCCAATGATAACAGGCAATTTCTTCAAGTTCCATTGACAATAATAAAAATGTACATTCAAATATAACACCACAGGATGATTTTTTCAAACTAATAAATCCTGTGTCACATAGTACTATCATTCTGGAGGCTATTAATGTAATGTTTGAGCAGTGAAGTACTTCGTCAAACTTTTCTATCTTGTATCAAGGTTAGAAAGACTTAAGACTACGGGGAGGAGTCCTAAAACCATCTGAATTTATTGTGTGGGAGGAGTCATAAGACTCTTGGTGTCTATTGCATGCAAAAGAAACATGGAAATTGTTACGTAACTCCTAATTTCCAGAACTTAAAACTATGTATGAAACATGAAAATTATTACGTAACTAGCTTGTAAAAAATTACATGTTTGTTAATATCATATATATCCAACTTTTAATAGATATTCTAAGCTTTAACACCTATCTTAAACATTTTCAGATATTTCTTGATAAATCGTAGTTGTATTGGCCTCAGGTGTCCTTATGCTGCAGTGAGTTGCTAGTAGTAGTAGTAGTATTTTAAGTTTTTACATGTCATTCATACTATAATCTATAAATTTTCCAATATTTTCTCGATAAAACGTACTTTTGTTGACCTCAGATGGCTTAGTACTGCAGTAAGTTGTTAGTACTAGTAGTATTATCATATATCGGAGTGGGAAAAATATTACTTCTAAGAGAAATTTGTGGTTGGGGGGATGTGGTGATGGCAGAGGGATGTCTTAGAGCAGTTATAGTGCTACACTGTGGTCGTAATTGCTTGCGAACGCCCGAATGAATGACTTGAAAATAAAATTTTTAGCGAGAAATGTTGGAAAATGTTTTTGGAGGATGGGATGATGAGAGGGGATGTCTTTGAGTATTTATAGTGTAACATTGTGGGGTGAAATGCTTAGAGTATTTAACAATAGTAAAGAAAAAATGGTAGCGTTCTGTGTCTGCAAGGGGGGGGGGGATGTGTGGAGAGCTGGTGCTAGTGTAAAAACTGTGTCGTAGCGCCATTCCGCTCTGGACCATAAGTATACTTTTTTATCGGTTTGGACATCTACTCTTCTCACACAGGGATGATCTGACTTTAGAGTGTTGCTATAGAAACTCTAAGATAATTTCCTTATTATTACTACCTTTAAATTATCTCGAGTGAGACCGTTTTTAGCCTCTTGTATCATCTAGCCGAAGTCTGGATTCCGTTTCCTCGGTACGATCCAAAAGTGAGCAATCCCTCTGAATTGCGTTGGGATGATCGGATTCCGTCCCTGGAATGAGACAATACTGACCAAACTCCCCCGCATCGCGCGGGGTGGGTGGGAACAAGAATTTTTTCCATTGCACGTTTTGATATTTTTACTGAAAAATTTGTCCTGGGTTGCAATAGGGTTGAGATAAACCGTACGGTGGATTGGATACTCCCTCGGTGGTGGCCTGCGCTCGGGGTGGTCCCCTAGTGGAGGGAGGGGTACTTCGGGTTCTTGAGCGGGGACATGGAACCCAACCATCAGAAGAAATTGTGTGTCCAGTATGCATCTCAAATCACTGTGATATGCATTTTCTCAGGATACTGTAAATAATGCATCGAAACAGGTCACTGTTAACACCTATAAGAAATCCAATTGAAAAATCGAATATGCAAATAACTTGTTACGATACTGTGCCGCTTAACATCAATTGGCCTATGTCTTCTTGGAATGATAGCCCACTTGTATGGTGAACAATAAAAATCCTTACATCCATAAAAATAAAACATCACCTCAAATTTCCTTCTGAACTCGAGTCACTAAAATAATAAAGGAATATGAAAAAATAGGCCTAAAGTGAATGAGTATAGCCGCTAGCATATTTCTTGCTATTTTGAGAAAAAAGTAGCCTAAAATGCATCCCTTGGGGTAGCTCTTGACTCATAATTTTACGGTTTATTGAAATTACATAAACAATGTATTCCCTTAAAGTCAGTTGTAGCATGTATGAAAGCCCCCATGCTTCGGATATTTGGAAAGTTTGTTTCTTTATTAGCTACGCAATTGGACTAAAAATTAAGATATTTATAGACAGTTTCAATTAGCTATTGGTAAGTTTGTTAAATACGAGATATTTTCTTGCGAAACCAGACAAAATCAGAAAAAAATGTCAAATGTTCCTTTATTAGCTACGCAATTGGACTAAAAATTAAGAAATTGTACACAGTTTCGATTAGCTATTGGTAAGTTTGTTAAAGACGAGATATTTTCTTAAGAAACCACAAAAAATCAGAAAAATGTTAAATGTTACTTTATTAGCTACGCAATTGGACTAAAAATTAGTATATTTATAGACAGTTTCGATTAGCTATTGGTATGTTTGTTAAAGACAAGCTATTTTCTTGCGAAAACCCACAAAATATGCTCTGATTCTTAAAATACAGATGAACCGAATTTTATTAGGGAAATAATGAACTTTCAACGTTTTGTGAGCGTCTGAAAAGTGTTTCTAGCCAAGAATTTTAGCAGATCGGTCAAAAATGTGCTTTGAAAATATAGGTTTCGAAGTGTATAATTTTTATAGTGACGAAAATTTCTTTTAATATGCATTTTATTGGTTGATGTTTGTATGAATAAAAAGTTGGAATGGTGGAAAGCGGGCCTTGGGGGCTGGGGAGAGGTGGCCCCTGGAGGTTGAGGTTCATTGTGGTAAGAGTCATTGATGGTTCATACTCATAATTCTCTCACTAATCCAATATTGTATACTTGTGTATTATAATGACCCCAGAGTTTTACTCCAAATCATCCTCTAAAATGTCTCAAACTGTTTCACGCAAAAAAATCCCTAATATGTCGATTAATTCGTTTCGCCCAATTAATCCCCTAAATGTAATTTCTGAATGTTCCTTTGTTTCGGCATACTTTTGCGATGTAAGAGAAACCTTATGACACAGAAATAGGTGTCATTGATCCTGTCCCGTTAGACATTCTTATCCAGCAATTATGTTACTTCTGTTCGGAGTAATAGGCTTAGAAACATCAAACAAGTTGACCAACAAACAGAACTATGAAACAACATCAAACCATATAACCAACAAACAGAACTAAGAAACAACATCAAACCATCAAACAATATCAAACAACAAACAATATCAAACAACAAACAATATTACCATCAAACAGGTCTAGAAAGAGGTGCAATCTTGTTCCCTCAGGGATTCTAGGCATCTGATTGGTCTAGAAATAACACTTTTACCAAGGACATTAAATCTCGTCCAGGCTTTTCCAAAGGACATTAAATCTCTTCAATGCCCATATATGGAGTCCCATCAGTATGTAAATATGGGGTTCTACTGACTTTTCAGAAAAAATAAAAAAATGAAACAAGCGACTACCCTGAAGAATAAAATCAGAGGAATGACCCACCAGGCTGCACCGGATTCCTATTAAAAGGATGTATCTCACTTATTGGATACTAGGCCGGGAAGGTGGCACAAAAAGATAAAGCAAATGACAGGTAAAACGCAAGTTTTAATTGTCATTTGGTTCTTACGGATATTTTATGGATTTCGGCAAAACCGCTTTAAAGAGTATGCGATTCGGCAGGGCCGTATCCAGGATTTCTGTTCGGGGGTGGGGGCTACCCCATTTTTTCTGGTGGACTTTGTCTAACATCCTCGAGCAACATTACGTCAGCTCGAGACCGTTAGTCCGCCCCTTCCGAACGAGGACGCGTCCACTAGGCCTACTTTCCTATCTTCAAGTTTTTTTGTTGTTTTTTTTTTACAAACGCAAAAACAAGACAAGTATTTACATACAGTTAAATGCTACAAGCTATTTTTTTAAGACAGCAAAAACAGAACGCAAAAAGAAGCCAAACAGTAGAAGTAGTCTATATATTTTTTATTTTATTTTATTTTTTTAGCTAAAAGTAAGGGCGAACATCTATAAAACGAAATCCAGGCGACGATTTTTCTTCCCTGAAAAAATGTCGGTGACCTTTTCTGGGCAGATGTCAACGTTCCTATGGACTGCATGGAGGGCTAAGCCACTCAATCGTTCTTCTCCTGTTGAATTTCTCAGCCAGGTTTTGAGCCTTCTGAGCGTTGAGAAACTTCTTTCCGGAGTAGCAGTGCTAACAGGTAACGTCGCAAGAATAGCCAGAAGAAGAAAAGCATTTGGAAAAAGGTGGCGTCGCATGCCTGAAGCGAAGACACAGCACAAGTAGGCCTCTCTGATACCGGAACATTCTCCCACTTGATGCGCCATAGCTCAATTTCTTGCTTCAGACAGTCTGGCTCGGGAAGAATATCGCCATACAATTCAACCAATGACTCAAGGTTTAATGTCTTCAGATCGATAGAAACAATTTTGGCAGGAGAAAGGATGCTGAGATTTGACAGCAGTTTCTGGTGAATCACAAATCGTTGTTTCAGCTCGGAAGTGAAGTGGTCCAGGAAAGGAATAAAGAGCGAGGTTCTATAGTGGTTGAGAAGGTCTAGATCGTCTGCATGCATACTCCGGCCGCCTCTCGTCCTTGGACGAGTCATCTCCAGTCCTAAGTCCATGGAAAAACGCTGAGCTTCGTCGAAAATAGACGTGAAAGCAGTAGCAGCATTTCCTTTCTTTTTGAAAGGACAGTTTTCTCGTGCCTGCATGCAGTTGCCAAATCACAGTCAACTGACTGAAGAGTCTTGCACAGTGGAAGCGTAAGGCAGAAAAGCTCTTTGACCACATGGAGACACACAACAAATTGCGACTGGTTCATCATGTCCAGCAACTGCGCCGCTTTTGTAAAAGTTTCTGCACTTCCGTTCTCTTCAAGAGCTTCCAAGGATCGCAGGATTGGTCGGTACAGCTCATGAAAACGGACGACTGAATCGTGGCGCTCCACCCATCTTGTTTTGCAGAGTCCGGTTAAAGTATGTTTCCTTGAATCCGGTAGTATTTCATTGATCTTCTCTTTTAAATTATGTGTCCTGAGTGGGGAAGTATGGTAAAAACTGCCGACTTGTGACAAGACACCGAAGAAATGCTTAAACGCCAGAATGGAGCATACAGAAGAAATGACCAAGTTGAGACTGTGCGTACTACAATGGACGTAAAGCGCCTTCGGACACTTTTCACGTATAACAGCCTGGACACCCCTAAGATGCCCACTCATCGCAGCTGCATCGTTATATCCCTGACCAACCCTCTTGTTCAGATTAAGACCAGGGCTTTCGAGAAATCGCAGGATTGATGAAGCCAGACCTTGCCCAGTCAAATCAGAAACTGGTGCAAAACCAAGGAAGTCCTTATGCAGGTTCCCTTTGAATGTGTAGCGGACGCAAACAGACAGGTGCTCCGTGTTCGAAACGTCCGCCGTTTCATCGGCAGGCACCGAAAAGCATGGACTTGCGTTTACTCTTTCCACAATAGACTGCTGAAGAAGCTCCCCGGATGCGGCGATAATACCATTCTGGATGATGGGAGAAAGATATGTGGCATTTCCAGCAGCAGAAAGAAGATGGTTCTTCAGAACATCGTCACCGTGTCTCGCCCTCAGCCGCAGTAGTGCTCGGAAGTTGCCATCATTGTGGGAAGGTTCTGGATCCGAGACCGAAATGGGGCCGGAATCGTTAGTACTACGAAGGGTAAGCTGCTGCCGCCCACAAAATATCACCGTCTCAACAATTGGTCGCAACTTCTGGCAATTTTCTTGAACCTGCGCTTTCCTTGCCGCGTCTAGTTGGTGTGCGATATTGTCCTGCCTTTTCTCCGAGACAGAAATGAAGTTTTCAGCCAATACGATGCAGTTTCTATGAAACCCTGCTTGTTGGTGAGCTGTGAAGCACTCTATCGCATCCTTCCAGTTCCTGAATGGTTTGGTGAATAGATTCCCCAAGCGCTGGTGGCAGCCTTTGTCAGCTGTCTCTGACGAGTACAGAACGCAAAATCTACAAAAAGAAGCGTCCTCAGACTTAGAGTAGGACAACCAACTGAAACTTCAGCTTCCGTATTTCGGATACTTGTAAAATATAGGATATATCTGGAGTCCAAGGGCTCTTCAGTAAACGAAGTTTAGAATTTACATGGAGACTGGAGAATTTGTTGACAAAAGGACTGATGTCATTTGCAAACAATGACAGAGACTGGGTTGGGGCAGTTGCGTGTGGCGTCGTGGTTGGTTCCAGGGTCCGTGATTCAGAAGCTTCAACGATGGCTCCAGTGCCCTTTAGATCCACATGTGTAGATGAATGCTCCACAGACGTCCCGCTAACGCCACTGTCAGAAACATCCCTGGTCCGCTTGGGCGCGAAAAACGACGTAATGTCACACTTCCTCTTCATGTTGAAAATCGCTCTTCTCTTATCCAAGTCCGAAATTGAACTCAACTGAACTGACGATCTTGCACTCTTATAAAATTTACCTCGAGCCCCCATTAATCCTAATTTACTATACAAGGTCTGACCTTGCATAATAAGGCGAACATGGGGTTACCTAATTGTGTAAGCTGATCACAACCTTTTACCCACAAAATTGCAATAGGAGTTTTGTATGCCACAAAATGCAAAAGGATAATAGCGCATATTAACCCTAATTTACTATACAAGGTCAGGTGAACATGGGGTAACCTACGGTTAACTAATTGCGTAAGCTGATAAGCACCGTTTACCCACAAAATGCAATAGGATTTAGTGCGGGAGCATATTTTTTTTCTGGTAAGGTTTTGTCTTTAAAGGTATTTTTTGACTAATTTCCGACTCGGTCAAAAATTTCGGGAGGGGGGGGAGTGGTCCAAACCGGATAAGCCCCCCCCCCTGGATTCGGCCTTGCGATTCGGCAAAGGAGAACTGCAAAATAAAGGCAGTTAGAGACGTCTTACAGCAATGTCAGTTAGACCATTCGAAAGACTACTTTTTTTTTTTACACAAGATATAGTTTGTAACTCAGTTTCGACAAAAATTGTTCTTTTCGGCAAAACCGGTTTCAGGCAACGAGATGAAGACACTTAATCGTCTCTGGGTTTACAAGATCAGGAAAAAAAATCAGCTAAAAGGAAATAAAACGATACTTTAAAGGCAAATGATTTTACAGCTGAAACAAAAATTCCTGTTCTGCAAGAAAAATAAAATTATAAGTTACTAAGTGGAGTAATATTAGACATTTGTTTCGAAAAATTTCTATCACAAGCCATCGATCATGACAAGCCTAAAGAAAGCAATCGACTTTATCTGTCATAGTACCCTTATCCATAAGCTACTGAAAAATTTTAATGTTGATGCATGTTTGGTAACAATAGTTGCTAGTTTTGTTTTCATATAGAGGTTCAAAAACTAAGTACAAATCAACTTATTCTAACCCCCAGCTAAACTACTGTAAGGTTTTTCACGGAACGATTTTAGGCCACCTACTTTTTTGGTTATGGTAAATGAGTTGGCAAATTACAAGTCCGATTGCTTGACGTTCGTTGATGATTTATCGGATAAATTATCACTGCTGAAAAGGATGTCTCAAGCGAGTCAGATAGAGTCATGATGGATTTGTCACGCCAAGCGGAGGAGGACAAAATGGTCATCAATCGCTAAAAATTACTAGTATTTACTTTTTCTTTTCTCAGGGACAACTCATCTCTTGCTTTACAGAATGTTTCAGGTTGCAACGTCAGGGACATCAAACTTCTAGAAATATATATTACAGATGACCTGAAATGGAAAAAAACAGACACAGGAGATGATAAAACAACAGACCTGTGTATCCTATCTTTAAAACTCCTTGCTCGTAATGGCGTCCCAACCCCCTACCTATTGCGTATTTTCATTGCTGTTATCCGACCGCTAGTAGATTATGCTTCTTCCGTTTGACATTAAGGCCTGATTTTAGATCAGAGGGACCGCCTGGAAAGGATCCAATGCCGAACTCTTCTGGTAGTTTCAAAATCTCCCAAAGTCCCTTAGAGATGCCTCCAGAGTCAGATATAGTTTCGTCCCACTCTTCAAATGTACTTTCTTCACCCAACTAGTCAGGTTCATTTGTATCAGACACGGTATTATTAATATCCTCATCTATGATATCAGGTAGATAATTTTCAGCTGCATCAATCTCTTGTCTCTACTTGAGAATTCTTCCAGTTCATCATCATTGTCGTTCAGCAAATCAGTGACTTTCATCAAAATGGACCATGCTGTATGCGTTTCGGCAAAACCGCTTTAAAGAGTATGCGATTCGGCAAAGGAGAGCTGCAAAAAAAAGCAGTTAGAGACGTCTTACAGAGACGGTTAAGATGTAGCTTCGTTGCCGCCAGAGTCAGCTGTAGTTTCGGCCCACTCATCGTGGGCCGATAGGGGAGAACACTACAGGGGAGATAAACTATGGCCCTAAGGTAATTAAAATTTGGTAGCGTGCCTTAGGCTATGACCTGACTAACGAGGCGTACCAGCTGGGAATATTCGAGGGACTAAATTTAGATTGTAGAGGGTTTGGCTATAATACAATACTTTTCATCCATTGTTTTAACCTTTCCTTCTTTTGTATTTAATGTCGCTAGCACTTGAGCTGTTGTTCCGCCTTCTATTGTGATTTTTCCGTTTATTTTTAAGTTACAATCTGAATCGTCACTCTCTTTATCTGTTCCTACGCAGATTTGCCTATTAGTTTCGTTTAGCTGGCTTATGGTTATTGTATTAGTAAGGGGTTCCCATATGATCCCATATTTTCTTATAGCATCTACTCCTAGAATAGAAGGAAATGGTAGCTGCTTACATATTATCACCGTTACTGTTATTTTTTTATCCCCTGTGCTAAATTTTAATGGACATTCCCCCGAAATTGTCAGCTTGTGACCTGTTGCTGATGCCAGGGTATTCTGGCATCTGCTTACGCGATTTTGAAACTAGGAGGAAACCTCTTAAAAACTTTCTCTCGGATTAATGATTTAGACGCACCCGTATCAAGTAAACACGGTAAATTTTGGAAACACCCAATTTTAAAACAACGCAAAATCGGTAGATTGTTATTATTTGCATCTGTATCACAACACTCTAAACTATATAGGGGTCTTTGTTATGATGCAGCTGTGTCGACCCGTACAGGATGGTTCCTCCGTTTAAATACCCACTGTTTGACCAAGTTTCTGGGGTTGTCCCAGTCTTCTTCAGCGTCGCTATTTTGACCCTGGGTGTTATTAACCGTTTGATTTCTAGGCCTAAATTCAGGAATATTATTCGGCGTTTGCCAAGCATTATTTCTTCCCTGCCTTCCTAAATTTCTACCCTCCTGCGTTTAGACCGGTGTCTTGTCTTGTACGTCTGGCCTTCTTTGCGTATTCTATGCCAGTAATCTGCCACAAAGTGGTTTGGTTTGCTACAATAATAGTAATTAAACTTTCTCTTAAATTTTTTTTTGGTTTCCTGGTTACTTCTAAATATTCTTGATCTGTCATTGTTGGTTCTCCAACTATCTGTCTTTGGTGGGGGTGTGTGCCCATATTTTCTATAGTTATTAGCTGCTAACGACTCAAAGTCATAGAATCTGTCAGCTACTTCCCTAGACGGCGACCCTTGGCCTCCGTTGCACCTTTTTGGTTCACTATTTGGCTTTTCAAAGCTTACCCGTTTCTATCCCCTTTCATATTTTTTACTTTCTTGTGCTCCTGTCCTATCTATTGACATCTGAACGAATTTTTTCATTACCTCGTCAATTTTTACTTCAGTCTTTACGAGGATTATAGCCTGCTTTAAACTTTTAGGTTTCCGTGATTTCGTCGAAAATTTTCAATTTTTCGATAAACCAATCTACATCTGAAATTCCCGAGTATTCTGGTATAATTTTTGCAATTTCAAGTACCGTTGATAGGGAAGCCATTTTTTCCTCTGGTATAGCCATTTTATTTCAAAAATTAAATTTTATTTAGTCCTCTCGACCCAGTTTTTGCAACCACCACCAGCTGTGGTAAAGTGATTTTTATGGTATTAAGGTGAAGTTATGGTTGTTGCCTTTATTCTCCCTTTTTAGGGGAGATAAACTATGACCCTAAGGTAATTAAACTTTGAAAGCGTGCCTTAGGCTATGACCTGACTAATGAGGCGTACCAGCTGGGAATATTACTACTACTACTACTACTAACAACTCACCGCAGCACCAAGCCGCCTGAGGCCAACACAGCTGAACACGCTCCTCCTCCACCCCAATCTATTCAAAGCCTCCCTTTTTACACCCGCCCACAAAGTTCCCATTTCCTTTAGATCTTTCTTTATGACGTCCTCCCACCCCAGACGGGGGCGACCTGCTTTCCGTTTTGCCCTAGATGGTTGGCCGAAAAGAACAATCTTCGGCAATCTGTGTGTGCCCACTCATCGTGGGCCGATAGGGAATAAACTATAGGGGAGATAAACTATGGCCCTAAGGTAATTAAACTTTGGTAGCGTGCCTTAGGCTATGACGTCCTCCCACCCCAGACGGGGGCGACCTGCTTTCCGTTTCGCCCTAGATGGTTGGCCGAAAAGAACAATCTTCGGCAATCTGTCTGTGCAATCACTAACAAAGAGTTGTAAGGGAAAATTATTTTACAAGGGAGCGATAAGGGACTTTGGGGGATCTAGAAACTACCAGAAGAGCTCGGCATTGGATCCTTTCCAGGTGGTCCCTCTGATCTAAAATCAGGCCGTAATGCCAAACGGAAGAAGCATAATCTACCAGCGGTCGGATAAAAGCAAGGAAAATACGCAATAGGTAGGGGGTTGGGACACCATTACGAGCAAGGAGTTTTAAAGATAGGATACCCAGGTCTGCCCGTTTGATCATCTCCTGTGTCTTTTTTTTTCATTTCAGGTCATCTTTAATATATATTCCTAGAAGTTTGATGTCCTTGACGTTGCAACCTGAAACATTCTGTAAAGCAAGAGATGAGTTGTCCCTGAGAAAAGAAAAAGTAAATACTAGTGATTTTTGGCGATTGTTGACCATTTTATCCTCCTCCGCTTGGCGTGACAAACCCATAATAATCCTATCTGACTCGCTTGAAACATCCTTTTCAGCAATGATAATTTATCCGATAAATCACCAACGAACGTCAAGCAATCTGACTCATCATTTGCCATCTCATTTACCATAACCAAAAAGTAGAGGGCCTAAAATTGGTCCGTGAAAAACCTTACAGTAGTTTAGCTGGGGGTTAGAACAGGTTGATTTGTACTTAGTTTTTGAACCTCTATAAGAAAAAAAACTAGCAACTATTCTTACCAAACATGCATCAACATTAAAATTTTTCAGTAGCTTATGGATAAGGGTACTATGACGGATCAAGTCGATTGCTTTCCTTAGTTCAGTCGCAATGAGCTTGACCCAGCGCTCTAGTTCATTCAGATGCTTTAAAATTCTTATCAAGCAAACTGTGGTGACACTTTCTAATTAAGTCAATTTGGAATTTAGTAAAATATTAAGACGCATATACAAAAGTTTAGAAATACCACTTTTTATTAAGATAAAGAACATATACTGGCAGATGTATGCTTAATTGGACATTGGGAAATTACCACTTCCTAGTTATGTGCGTCAGTGGGTTCCGATAAGGTTTGGTTGAGGAAATGTGTAAAAGATACATTTTTTGGGAAGGGGCTGTCTGATACTAATCTTATGCCGGACTGACCACTGGCCCGTTGATATTAGAAATACCATGGAATAATGTTGGATTACTGTAAATGTCTAAGTATCTTATTGTATTATATCTTATTGTAAATTTCTGATACTTGTTGTCTCCCTGGAACCATCAGTCCCAGCGGAATATATATATATATATATATATATATATATATATATATATATATATATATATATATATATATATATATATATATATATATATATATATATATATATATATATATATATATATATATATATATATATATATATATATATATATATATATATATATATATATATATATATATATATATATATATATATATATATATATATATATATATATATATATATATATATATATATATATATATATATTATTAAACCTTGTACTGGTGTATGTTAACTGAATAAAAGTATTGTATTATAGCCAACCCCTCTATAATCTAAATTTAGTCCCTCGAAACCGAGATAGAGTTGCAGAAAAAAAATATAGAGGAAAATGAAAAAGTTTGTGATACATTTGATGTGAAGGAAGATTTGTTTTGTGAGGAGGGATTAGCGACAGTACTAAAAGGACTAAAAAATAATAAGGCTCCGGGTGCTGATAGGGTGGTAAATGAGTTTCTTAAATATGGTGGCTCTGAGGTTAGAAATAAGTTACTGAAGATTATGAATAAGATTTTTGAAAAAGGGGAAGTACCTAACGATTTTAGGAAGACCTTAATCAATCCACTTTATAAGAAAGGTGATAAACATGAGTGTGGTAATTATCGAGGCATTAGTCTGGTCTCTGTAGGTAGCAAATTGCTTAGTAATATGATACTTTTTAGACTGAGAGATGCCGTAGACAAAGTTTTAAGAGAAGAGCAGTGCGGTTTTAGAAAAGGTAAAGGATGTGTCAACCAAATTTTCACTCTTAGGCTAATAATTGAAAAGTGCCTGAGTTTCCAAACACCTTTGGTCCTCAGTTTTATAGATTATGAGCAAGCGTTCGATTCTGTTGATAGAAGAGCTTTAGTAAAGCTTTTATCCTTGTATGGTATACCAGACCAATACATTAAAGTGATTAGTGCTATCTATGAGAATAACACTGCTGCGGTTAAGGTAGGAAATGAGGTTAGCAGCTGGTTTTGTATTAAATCAGGAGTTAAGCAGGGTTGTGTTCTATCCCCCTTTATATGGATTATTATGATGGACTTTGTTTTAAGGAGCACAGGAAAGGCAATGGGGGACCACGGAATCAAATGGGGAGGAAAAAGTCTCCTGGACTTAGATTATGCTGATGATTTAAGCATCCTAGATGAAAGTGTGATCAAAATGAATGAATTTTTAGAGGTTTTGTGAGTTCAGGGTGCTAGAATTGGATTGAAAATTAATGTTAGGAAGACTAAGTCACTAAGGCTAGGAATAAGTGAAGATGAAAAGGTGACGTTGGGTAATGAAAAGATTGATCAGGTGGGCAGCTTCACTTACCTTGGTAGAATTATTAGTAAAGATGGTGGGAGCAGTGAAGATGTTAAAAATAGAATAGCCAAGGCTCAGGGTGTTTTTTCACAGTTAAAAAAAGACTGAAAGAATAGGAACATAAGTCTGCAAACCAAGATTAAAACATTGGAAGCTACAGCGATGACAGTGGTCAAATATGACTGTTAAGCATGGACGCTCCAAAAAGCGGATGAAGATTTGCTAGATGTTTTCCAGAGAAATTGCTTAAGGATTGTTCTGGGTACCCGGCTGACTGACCGTATTTCAAACAATAGGCTATACGAAAAATGTGGTTCAATAGCGCTCACTAGGTCTATAATGAAAGAAAGGTTGAGGTGGTTAGGGCATGTTGTGCAGATGAAGGATGACAGGCACGCTACCAAAGTTTAATTACCTTAAGGCCATAGTTTATCTCCCCTATAAAAGGAGAAATAAAGGCAACAACCACAACATCACCCTAATACCATAAAACCACTTTACCACAAAACTTACTAAATAATGGCTCGTCGAACTTTTGGAAATATTCTCAAACTGCTGAAGATCAATTATATCCAGAATACAAACTCTTAGCCACTTAGCGATGAAACTTTTTATATCTTGGTAGAAATAGGAATCATCGTAATAGGACGCACACTAGCAAAATCACAGACGGCTTCCTTTTTGGGGATAAGGGCTATGAAACCCCTATGAATGGTGTAATACTGTTCCTCTTTAGTTACTTTAATTTGAGGCGAACTTGGGATTACGTCATGATTCAGTAATCCATAAAAATTGATGATGGAACCGGAAAACCCTCCGAGTTTAGTGGTGAAAGTGACTGAACGTTCGCTGCCAAGTGATTGTTTAGGCGATCTGCAGTTTCTTTATCCTTTTTATCATAACCAAAATCAGGTCAAGCTTGCGTTTTACCTGTCATTTGCTTTATCATTTTGTGCCGCTGTCCCGGCCTAGTATCCATTACGTGAGATACATCCTTTTACTAGGAATCCGCTGCAGCCTGTTGGGTCATTCCTCTGATTTTATTCTTCAGGGTAGTCGCTTGTTGTTTTTTTCTTATTCTTTCTGAAAAGTCGTCTCCTTTCCATGCTTAGTGCTTTGATTTCTTTTATGACGTATGGATTATCTGCTGAAAACCGTTTGTTAACTTTTTCAGGAAAATAGAAATGGTACTTGGCGAAAAGTTTTTCTTAAAAACAGTGGCCATTCCATCTGCATTTGCAGTTGTGAGCTAATTACCGAGACCGAACAATCCGTCATTTGTGATTTCCCGATTCGTAGTTTTTTCAAATGTGTGCTTAGCCCGGACTTTACTCGTAAGGTGTACCTCGAGGGTGAAGTGATAGTTTCCACCTATTGAGGGGCCTGATGATGGTTTCCTATAAAACTGAGACATGTTAGTAGCTATGCGTTCGAGAGTTGTTTCACCATTTGTTGTTGGAAAACTAACTAATTGTTTTAGATCTAATCCTCCTTCTAAAGACTTTAGTCGTAGTTCATTAGCGTCAATGAGCAGGAACATACCATCCATGGAGTATTTGCCCTTTACGTAGTCAGTACTTAATTGACGTTTTTCTCAAAAAGGTTTTCAAGAACTGACATCTTGTCCTGGCGAGTAATAAAAGCCACAAAAAGCAATGCCATTATAATGGGAGGCTAGGCGTTTGGGCTTTGCAAACACTCAAAGAATCCTGTCATTTTCATCAAGCGTAGGTACCTTTATCTTAAAAGTTGGAATTTCCTTATTAATATAAATTGTGAAACCTCCATCTTTCTTTCCAAGCGATTTGTCATCTAGGCGCAGCTTTATCCTTTTATTATAACCGGACAAACCGAGAAGAATCGGATTTTGCCTATGAACCTCTGTCCATAGTATAATGAATCATTTTGACTAACGACTAATTTTTCATTCTGATATCGTTGTCTTGGCATTATTTGCCAGTTTTTTAGTTTTCGTGTTTTTTTTTGCCGAAGACCCGAAGTTAAATTCGAGCCATTGGGCTTGTGATAGAAATTTTTAGAAAAAAAATCTTATCTTACCCCACTTAGTAACTTATAATTTTATTTTTCTTGCAGAACAGGAATTCTTTACAACTGTAAAATCATTTGCCTTTAAAGTATTGTTTTATTTCCTTTTCTCTGATTTTTTTTCCGGATCTTGTAAACCCAGAGACAGTTAAGTAACTTCAGCTATCTCGTCGCCTGAAACCGGTTTTGCCGAAAATAACGAATTTTGTCGAAACTGAGTTACAAACGCTATCTTTTTGCAAAAACAGTTATCTTTCGAATGGTCTAACTGACATTGTCGTAAGACGTCTCTAACTGCCTTTATTTTGCAGTTCTCATTTGCCGAATCGCATACTCTTTAAAGCGGTTTTGCCGAAACGCATACAGCATGGTCCGTTTTGATGAAAGTGGCTGATTTGCTGAACGAGAATGATGATAACCTGGAAGAAGTCTCAAGTAGAGAGCTAGAGATTGATGCAGGCGAAGATGATTTACCTGATATCATAGATGAGGATAATGCTAATACCGTGCCTGATACAAATGACCCTGACAAGTTGGATGAAGAAAGAACATGTGATGAGTGGGCCGAAACTACAGCTGACTCTGGAGGCAACGAAACTACATCTTAACCGTCTCTGTAAGACGTCTCTAACTGCTTTTATTTTGCAGCTCTCCTTTGCCGAATCGCATACTCTTTAAAGCGGTTTTGCCGAAACGCATACAGCATGGTCCATTTTGATGAAAGTCGGGGACAAAATCGGATGCAGTTTTCCTTGATATGAATTCTCTCTACCCCTCGGCCATGTCCCATTATGCGCTACCCTGCGATGACTATAAATGGCTCAGTGACCCTCAAGCTCCCCATTTCCTCAAAATTGACAGTGTTGAGGAGAATGGGCCGGTTGGATGGTTTTTTTAAATTGATGGGGAGATACCAGTTGAGCTTCACGATTCAGTAAAGGATTTCGTTTTCCCGTGCATCAATAGACTTGTGACTAGGGACTCTTTGAGCCCCCGCAATAGGCGTTTAGTCGAGGTGGACAGATTGCATTGGTCACCTCCAAAACCAAAACTTATTGCTGACCTTCTTCCGGAAAAAAAGATATTGTTTCAAGTCACTTAACTTCAAAATGAATGCATAGAAACGGTTTGAAGGTCACAATAGCTTATATAGCGTTCCAGTTTAGCAGAAAACTCTCTCTAATAATAGTCGCTGACACCTTTGTGAGAAACAGCTCTTAAGCACCGATAAAAGCCAACTAGTACATTTATAAGCTCATTTTGAATTTGGCTTTTGGTAAAATGTGCGAGAGTGTTCGCAATAGGAATCGTTGTAACATCGTGACCGATCCCAAACAATGTGATGGAAGTATTGTCGACCCAAATTACACTTCCTTTACAATCTTTAGCCCGGACATTCTACGATTGAATAGAAAAAAAGAAACATTGTCCTGAATAAAAATCTTGTTGCAGGAAGTGCCATCTTGGAGATCTCTAAAAAGCTCATGTTGGAATTCTACTACAATGTGGCTAGGGTACAGTGGCCAGAGAAGGGGCAAGTAGAGGTCGCGACCCGGGGGGGGGGCGGCCGTTTGCGGGGGGGGGGGGGGGGGGCGCACCTCCACTACCAAAGTTATCTTTTTTTTACTTAGAGCAGATTTTTTTCGAGCTTTTGTAAATATACATGTTACATTCAAATTAAAAAAAGTGATATTATTCAAAGTGTATTTTTCTAGTGCATTTTTTATAAATAAATTAAAAAAGTGTATTTTTCTTTGTTTTCTGTAAAGTGTTGTTTTTTATAATACAAGAAATATGATTCTTTATTGATTTTGTTCTTCTCATTATTGTTCTTGAACGGACTTCTAGGGAAATTATTAGTCATTAGTAAACTATGGTTTACAGTTACTTGTCCAGGTGAACTGTTGAAAGGAACATGTATCAATTTAAAACACCATTTAGATCGTGTCTGCGTGGGCCGTCAATGTCGGGCAAAACAACACTCTTAACTAAAATAATTAAAAATTGCGATAAAATGTTTGTGGAAAAGCCAAAAACAAATCTACTATTGTTACAGTATTTGGCAGGAGTCATACGATAAAATAAAAGCAATTGCCACGACGGGATTGGTGCAGATACAATTCATACAGGGACTTGATGTTTTCAACATTAATGAACCCAACTCTTGAAATTGCATACAAACGAGCCAATCAGGTGTTACAATCCTTTTGTTTGCTCAAAATTCGACAAAGCAACGACGGTTTGGCTAGTTTATTTTACATGATATTTATAAAGACAATTAAGATGAAGAAATGTCTTCAAAGTCAAGGCTTTAAGAAAAAAAAATTCTGGATATTTTTGTCATTTTGTTGTTTATGCACTAATACCAATATCAGTAACGAATCTATTTGAACTTTCTCCTAGCTAATCAAATTGGTCTTTAAACAGTTCATGATAAAAAAAATAGCTTGGGGAAAGAAAAAAACCTAAGATAATTTCGTGAAATCATTTTCAACACTCAGAGCAGGGCGACGCTGGGATTAAATCATAGAGAAACAACGAATTTACTTTTTAAAAAATGTGACTCAAAGACGTTTCGTTCTTTTCACTGGCTTGAAATTACATACAAACGGACCAATCAGGTTTTACAATCCTTTTGTTTGCTCAAAATTCGACAAAGCAACGACGGTTAGGCTAGTTTATTTTGCATGATATTTCTAAAGACAATTAAGATGAAGAAATGTCTTCAAAGTCAAGGCTATAAGAAAAAAAAAGTTCTGGATATTTTTTGTCAGTTTGTGGTTTACGCACTAATATCAATATCAGTAACGATTCTATTTGAACTTTCTCCAAGTTGATCAAATTGGTCTCTAAACGGTTCATGAAAAAAAATAGTTTGGGACAAAAAAAACTAAAATAATGTCGTGAAATTATTTTCAACACTCAGAGCAGGGGGCAATGGGATTGAATCATAGAGAAACAACGAATTTACTTGTAAAAAAATGTGACTCAAAGACGTTTCATTCTTTTCACTGGCTTGAAATTGCATACAAACGAGCCAATCAGGTGTTACAATCCTTTTGTTTGCTCAAAATTAGACAAAGCAACGACGGTTAGGCTATTTATTTTGCATGATATTTCTAAAGCCAATTAAGATGAAGAAATGTCTTCAAAGTCAAGGCTATACGAAAAAAAGTTCTGGATATTTTTTGTCAGTTTGTAGTTTACGCACTAATAAAAATATCAGTAACGATTCTATTTTAACTTCCTCCCAGTTGATCAAATTGGTCTCTAAACGTTTCATGATAAAAAAAATAGTTTGGGGCAAGAAAAAAAAACTAAAATAATGTCGTGCAATCATTTTCAACACTCAGAGCAGAGGGGCGTTGGGATTGAATCATAGAGAAAACAACGAATTTACTTTTTTTTAAAATGTGACTCAAAGACATTTTGATCTTTTCTCGGGTATCAAATTGCATACAAACGAGCCAATCAGGTGCTACAATCCTTTTGTTTGCTCAAAATTCGACAAAGCAACGACGGTTTGGCTAGTTTATTTTGCATGATATTTCTAAAGCCAATTAAGATGAAGAAAGGTCTTCAAAGTCAAGGCTATAAGAAAAAAAAAGTTCTGGATATTTTTGTCAGTTTGTAAATTACGCACTAATATCAATATCAGTAACGATTCTATTTGAACTTTCTCCAAGTTGATCAAATTAGTCTCTAAACGGTTCAAGATAAAAAAAAATAGTTTGGGACAAGAAAAAAAACTAAAATAATGTCGTGAAATCATTTTCAACACTCAGAGCAGGGAGACGTTGGGATTGAATCATAGAGAAACAACGAATTTGCTTTTTTTTAAAAATGTGACTCAAAGACGTTTCGTTCTTTTCACTGGCTTGAAATTGCATACAAACGAGCTAATCGGGTGTTACAATCCTTTTCTTTGCTCAAAATTCGATTAAGCAAGTACGGTTTGGCTAGTTTATTTTGCATGATATTTCTAAAGCCAATTAAGATGAAGAAATGTCTTCAAAGTCAAGGATATAAGAAAAAAAAGTTCTGGATATTTTTGTCAGTTTGTAGTTTACGCACTAATATCAATATCATTAATGATTTTATTTGAACTTTCTCCAAGTTGATCAAATTTGTCTCTAAACGGTTCATGATAAAAAAATGTTTTGGGACAAGAAAAAAAAAACTAAAATAATTTCTAGAAATAATTTTCAACAATCAGAGCAGGGGAGGGCTGGGATTGAATCATAGAGAAAGAACGAATTTATTTTTTTTTAAATGTGACTCAAAGACGTTTCGTTCTTTTCACTGGCTTGAAATTGCATACAAACGAGCCAATCAGGTGTTATAATCCTTTTGTTTGCTCAAAATTTGACTAAGCAACTACGGGTGGGCTAGTTTATTGTGTATGTTATTGCTAAAGGCTGTTAAGATAATTAAATGTCTTCAAATTCAATGCTATAAGAAAAAAAAAGTTCTGGATATTTTTCTCAATTTGTAATTTACGCACTAACATCGAAATCAATAACAATTCTATTTCAACTTTCTCCAAGTCGATCAAATTAGTCTCTAAACGGTTCATGATAAAAAAAAATAGTTTGGGGCAAGAAAAAAAAACTAACATAATGTCGTGAAATCATTTTCAACACTCAGAGCAGGGGGGCGTTGGGATTGAATCATAGAGAAACAACGAATTTACTTTTTTTTAGAAATGTGACTCAAAGACATTTTGTTCTTTTCTCGGGTTTGAAATTGCATACAAATGAGCCAATCAGGTGTTACAATCCTTTTGTTTACTCAAAATTCAACAACGCAAGGACGGTTAGGCTAGTTTATTTTGCATGAAATTTCTAAACCAAATTAAGATGAAGATATGCCTTCAAAGCCAAGGATATAAGAAAAAAAAGTTCTGGATATTTTTGTCAATTTGTAGTTTACGCACTAATATCAATATCAGTAACGATTATATTTGAACTTTCTCCAAGTTGATCAAATTAGTCTCTAAATGGTTCATGATAAAAAAAAATAGTTTAGGGCAAGAAAAAAAAATAAAATAATGTCGTGAAATCATTTTCAACACTCAGAGCAGGGGGGCGTTGGGATTGAATCATAGAGAAACAACGAATTTTTTTTTTTTTTTAATGTGACTCAAAGACATTTCATTCTATTCACTGGCTTGAAATTGCATACAAACGATTCAATCAGGTGTTACAATCCTTTTGTTTGCTCAAAATTGGACAAAGCAACGACGATTTGGCTAGTTTATTTTGCATGATATTTCTAAAGCCAATTAAGATGAAAAAATGTCTTCAAAGTCAAAGCTATAAGAAAAAAAAGTTCTGAATATTTTTGTCAGTTTGTAGTTTACGCACTAATATCAATATCAGTAACGATTCTATTTTAACTTTCTCCAAGTTGATCAAATTAGTCTCTAAACGGTTCATGATAAAAAAAATAGATTGGGGCAAGAAAAAAACTAAAATAATGTCGTGAAATCATTTTCAACACTCAGAGCATGGGAGCGCTGGGATTTAATCATAGATAAACAAAGACTTTACTTTAAAAAAAAATGTGACTCAAAGACGTTTCGTTCTTTTCACTGGCTTGAAATTGCATACAGACGAGCCAATCAGATGTTACAATCCTTTTGATTGCTCAAAATTCTACAAAGCAACGACGGTTTGGCTAGTTTATTTTGCATGATATTTCTAAAGCCAATTAAGATGAAGAAATGTCTTCAAAGTCAAGGCTATGAGTAAAAAAAGTTCTGGATATTTTTGTCAGTTTGAAGTTTACGCACTAATATCAATATCAGTAACGATTCTATTTGAACTTTCTCCAAGGTGATAAAATTGGTCTCTAAACGGTTCATCATAAAAAAAAATAGTTTGGGGCAAGAAAAAAACATAAAATAATGTTGTAAAATCATTTTCAACTCGCCAAGAAGGGGAGCGCTAGGATTGAATCATTGGGAAACATTGAATTTACTTTTTTTTAAATTTGACTCAAAGATGTTTCGTTATTTTCAGTAACTTTAAATTGCATACAAACGTGCCAATCTGATGTTACAATCTTTTTGTTTGCTCAAAATTCGACAAAGCAACTATGGTTTGGCTAGTTTATTTTGCATGATATTTCTAAAGCCAATTAAGATGATTAAATGTCTTCAAAGTCAATGCTATAAGAAAAAAAAAGTTCTGGATATTTTTGTCAGTTTGTAGTTTACGCACTAATATCAATATCAGTAACGAATATATTTGAACTTTCTCCAAGTTGATCAAATTAGTCTCTAAATGGTTCATGATAAAAAAAATAGTTTGGGGCAAGAAAAAAAAACTAAAATAATGTCGTAAAATCATTTTCAACACTCAGAGCAGGGGGGCGTTGGTATTGAATCATAGAGAAACAATGAATTTACTTTTTTTTTTAAAACGTGACTCAAAGACGTTTTGTTCTTTTCACTGGCTTGAAATTGCATACAAACGAGCCAATCAGGTGTTACAATCCTTTTGTTTGCTCAGAATTTGACAAAGCAAAGACGGTTTGACTAGTTTATTTTGCATTATATTTCTAAAGTCAATTAAGATGAAGAAATGTCTTCAAAGTCAAGGCTATAAGAAAAAAAGTTCTGGATATTTTTGTCAGTTTGTAGTTTACGCACTAATATCAATATCAGTAACGATTCTATTTGAACTTTCTCCAAGTTGATCAAATTAGTCTCTAAATGGTTCATGATAAAAAAAAATAGTTTGGGGCAAGAAAAAAAAATAACATAATGTCGTGAAACCATTTTCAAAACTCAGAGCAGGGGGGCGTTGGGATTGAATCATAGAGAAACATCGAATTTACTTTTTTTTAAATGTGACTCAAAGACGTTTCGTTCTTTTCAATGGCTTCAAATTGCATACAAACGAATCAATCAGGTGTTACAATCCTTTTGTTTGCTCAAAATTCGACAAAGCAATGACAGTTAGGCTAGCTTAATTTGCATGATATTTCTAAAGCCAATTAAGATGAAGAAATGTCTTCCAAGTCAAGGCTATAAGAAAAAAAAAGTTCTGGATATTTTTGTCAGTTTGTAGTTTACGCACTAATATCAATATCAGTAACGATTCTATTTGAACTTTCTCCAAGTTGATCAAATTAGTCTCTAAACGGTTCATGATAAAAAAATAGTTTGGGGCAAGAAAAAAAAACTAAAATAATGTCGTGAAATCATTTTCAACACTCAGAGCATGGGAGCGTTGGGATTGAA
The DNA here is from genome assembly GCF_049724085.1 of Artemia sp. Qi Xiang Cuo. Lineage (NCBI taxonomy): Eukaryota > Metazoa > Arthropoda > Branchiopoda > Anostraca > Artemiidae > Artemia > Artemia sp. Qi Xiang Cuo. The sequence goes on from NC_142794.1 coordinate 48,503,937, forward strand.
TCATAGACAAATAACGAATTTACTTTTTTTTTTTAAATGTGACTCAAAGACGTTTCGTTCTTTTCACTGGCTTGAAATTGCATACAAACGAGCCAATCAGGTGTTACAATCCTTTTGTTTGCTCAAAATTCGACAAAGCAACGATGGTTTGGCTAGTTTATTTTGCATGATATTTCTAAAGCCAATTAAGATGAAGAAATGTCTTCAAAGTCAAGGCTATGAGTAAAAAAAGTTCTGGATATTTTTGTCAGTTTGTAGTTTACACACTAATATCAATATCAGTAACAATTCTATTTTAACTTTCTCCAAGTTAATCAAATTGGTCTCTAAACAGTTCATGATAAAAAAAAACGGTTTGGGGCAAGAAAAAAAAACTAAAATAATGTCTTGAAATTATTTTCAACACTCAGAGAAGGGGGGCGCTTGGATTGAATCATAGAGAAACAACGAATTTACTTTTTTTAAAGTGACTCAAAGACGTTTCGTTCTTTTCACTGGCCTGAAATTGCATACACACGAGCCAATCAGGTGTTACAATCCTTTTGTTTGCTCAAAATTCGGCAAAGCGACGACAGTTAGGCTAGTTTATTTTGCATCACATTTCTAAAGTCAATTAAGATGAAGAAATGTCTTAAAAGTCAAGGCTATAAGAAAAAAAGTACTGGATATTTTCGTCAGTTTGTAGGTTACGCACTTATATCAATAACAGTAACGATTCTATTTGAACTTTCTCCAAGCTAATCAAATTGGTCTCTAAATGGTTCATGATAAAAAAATAGTTTGGGGCAAGAAAAAAAACTAAATTGATGTTGTAAAATCATTTTCAACACTCAAAGCAGGAGGTCGCTGGGATTGAATTATAGACACACAATGAATTTACTTTTTTTTTAAATTTTACTATAAGATGGTTCGTTCTTTTTACTGGCTTAAAACTGAACACAAACGGACCAATTAGGCTTTACAACCTTTTTGTTTGCTCAAATTTTAACAAAGTAATAACGGTTTGGCTAGTTTATTTTGCATGATATTTCTAAAGCCAATTAAGATGAAGAAATGTCTTCAAAATCAAGGCTATAAGAAAAAAAAAAGTTCTGGATATTTTTGTCAGTTTGTAGTTTACGCACTAATATCAATATCAGTGACGATTCTATTTGAACTTTCTCCAAGTTAATCAAATTGGTCTCTAAACGGTTCATGATAAAAAAAAAATAGTTTGGGACAAGAAAAAAAAATTAAAATAATGTCGTGAAATCATTTTCAACACTCAGAGCAGGGGGGCGCTGGGATTGAATCATAGTGAAACAACGAATTTACTTGTAAAAAAAAATGTGACTCAAAAAACAGTTTGGTTGAAAAACTTGGAGTTTAAACACACTTGTGTGGGGAATCCTCGCTCATACTGCTCACTTTTTTGCAATGTGTAGGAACCGGAGGGGAATCCCCGCTCGTTTGGAAAGGTACCAACGGGACACAAGCAAAACGTGTTTAATCATGCGTAGAAGTCCCATAGAATAACGAAAGGAGGAACATAGTGCTATAGAATAGCATGGGAGGGAACATAAACCCTTATAATAGCATGGGAGGGAACATAAACCCTTAGAATAGCATAGGAGGGAACATAAGCCCTTAGAATAGCATAGGACGGAACATGGTGCTATAGAACAGCATGGGAGGGAACATAAGCTCCTGGAATAGCATAGGAAGGAACATAATCCACCCAAATCCATAGGTACATGCTCTGGAAAGACGCCAAGGAACATAAGGCAAGCAAATCCATAAGTACATGCTGTGGAAATGTTTTTCCTATAGCTTCACGCAAATAGAATGGTAATTCCTGTAGGACCGGTAGAAATGTCTTCCTATAGGACCGGTAGAAATGTCTTCCTATAGGACCGGTAGTATTCAATAGATACATTCTACTCTTGTCAGGGTCATTTGTATCAGACACGGTATTAGCAATATCCTCATCTATGATATCAGGTAGATCATCTTCGTCTGCATCAATCTCTTGCTCTCTACTTGAGACTTCTTCAGAACTTGAGAGCATTGGTTACACAAAGGTGAAGGAGGTGACCAAAGCATGAAGATTTTTCAATCCCCTTAAGGTAGTAAGCTAAACGCAAGTACTTGGTAAAACTAAAAAAAAAACTAACAGAAAACAGGTAAAAAAAAATTACAGAAACGGAAAAAAACAGGTTAACAAAAAACAGAACAGAAACAGGTCTGACAAAAGCAGATGTCCTGTTTCTGTTCTTTGAAAAACAAAAACAGATTAGACAAAATAGAAACAGAAATAAAAACAGAAACAGTGCCGATACATAGTCAGATTTGCCTTATCTTGTACCGTTACAAAGATAAAATTAGACATACACCACTAAGTGGCGTATGTCTCTTTTTTAGCAGGTCTTGTAGCAATTCAGAATGACAGGTTTTTTTTATAAATAAAAAAATAAATACGTTTTTTAACTGAAAGTAAGGAGCAACATTAAAATTCAAAACGGACAGAAATTGTTCAGAATATGAAGGGATTGCCCCCTCCAAAATACCTCGCTCTTCACGCTGAAGTTTTTAGCACTTTATAAAAGTTTCCTATTCTAATTAAATGGCTCTGGTCTTCTTAAAAAATTTGGTACAAAAAGCCAAACTTTAGCTTCCCTGTAGGTAGTTACCCTTCCTAAGTTTCGGCTTTGTATTAACCCTAGACACTACTAGATGGTGATCTTTACTTTTAACATCTATAACAGCCCTCCTATATACCCTAGTATCTTGTATTGATCCTTCCAGTCTTCGGTTTGCAATAAGGCTAGCTGTCTTACCATCATGTGTATACAATTTTAACTTATGGGTCATTTTACGACCAAATACTGTGTTGGTTATAACTAGATGGTTATACCTACAAAATTGCAGCAGTCAGTAGTCATTACTGTTTTCTTTTCATACACCAAATTTACCTAGGGTAGGATACCATCTATCCCTATTTCTACTGACCTGGTCATTAAATCTCCTAATAAGAACACCATATTTCTACCTGGAAACCTGTCTATTTCTGTAGCTGAACTTCAAATTTATCTGAGTCACTACTATAATCCGCCAGTCAGTTCTACAGGGGCAAATACTACTATGATTGATACCCTGCACTTTTTAGTCATTAAATGAGCGACTAGTATTCAATTATTGCTACCTTCCTAAACAAGACTTAGCAGCTTCCTTATCAAACAGTTCGTGGTAACGAACTAAGTAAGGAGCGACCCGGCTCAATGGTAACCGAAACTCTAGAAAACGGGTTTTTGATACCAATAGATACATCAAAATAATCAGATTTCAATGCTGATTTCAAATATATAACTTTCATCAAGTTTAGTACTACCCATCAAAAGTTAAGTGCCTGAGAACATTTGGCTGATTTTCGAAAAAAGGGGGAAAGACCCCTAAAAGTTATAGAACCTTAATGAAAGTCACACCATCATATTCAGCGTATCGGAGAACCCTACTGTAGAGGTTTGAAGCTCCTATCTATAAAAATGTGGAATTTTGCATTTTTTGCCAGAAGAAAGATCACGGAAGCGTGTCTATTTGTTTTTTTTTTGTTGTTTTTTTCCCAGGGGTGATCGTATCGACCCAGTAATCCTAGAATATCGTGGGAGGACTCATTGGAACGAACATTAAAAGTTCTAGTGCCATTTATAAGTGACCAAAAAAATGGAGGGCAACTAGGCCCCCTCCCACGCTCATTTTTTTCCCAAAGTCACCTGACCAAAATTTTGAGATAGCCATTTTGTTCAGCATGGTTGAAAATATGAGAACTATGTCCTTTAGGATGACTTAATCCCCCGAAGTCTCCGGGGGGAGGGCTGAAAGTTATTAACTTTACCCAATGTTAACATATAGTATTGGTTATTAGGAAGTACACAGACATTTTCAGGGGGGATTTTTTCTGGTAGTAGGGGAGGGGGTGGGTCGGGGGTTATGTGGGAGGATCTTTCCATGAAGAAAGTTTTCATGGGGGAAGAGACATTGCTATGAAGGGGGCGCCGGATTTCCCAGCATTATTGAAAAAAAAGATCAGAAATTAAACATAAAAAAAAAGTTTTCCCACTGAAAATACGGAGTAACATCAAAACTTAAAACGAACAGAAAATATTACGTGTATGATTGGGTTCACCCCCTAGTCAATACTTCGCTCTTTAAGCCAGGGATTTTTTAGTACTTTCATAACAGCTATTTATTCTAATTAACGGCCTTTGTGATTAAGGGGTCATTTTTAAAGAATTGGAACAAAATTTGAACTTTAGCTTAAAGAGCGAGGTATTGACTAGGGGGCGAGCCCCCTAATATACTTATTAAAAATATATGAACATAGAAGTTCGTTACGCAAGTTAATTCGTAAGTTACGTATATTTATTACTAATAAAAACGTTCGTAAATAAAATTAAACAAGTTTCGAGAAAGCCATTTAACCAAATAAAAGTAAAATTAATATGCAAATTTTGTTTTAATTATTCATGTACGGTAAGCCAATATCAAAACCTGCATTAATTCAAAAACGTTCGAAAATTAAAAGAAAAAAACAAGTTTTTTAACTGAAAGTAAGGAACGACGTTATAACTTAAAACGAACAGAAATTATTCCGTATATGAAACACCAGTAAAAATTTCGATATGATAGTTTTTTTTTAATGTTGTAACATACGGAGTTGTAATTTTCATATTCTTTAAATCACTGAAATTACTTTGGCCTCAGGAAAATCAATGGTCCCAGAACCAGTGTAGGACGGGGACTAACATATCTTCTCAAGTCAACACAGAAGCGTTTAAACCGGCTTAGAACCGGACAGCAAGAAGTCCTTGGAATCATAGTTTGAATGGATGCTTTGTGCAATCCTGGGCCCATCTTGGTCACAACATGATTTTCAGCTCTTCAAACAGTTCGTGGCAACGAACTGTATAGTAAGAGCGACTCGTCTCAATAGTATCTACCAACAAGTCAGAATCTTGCAGAGACAATATCAAGCCTATTACCTGTGACTTACTATATATTCAAGCCCATAAATAGTATGCTACTACGAGAGGCAACCCATAGCGGATATATTAGCTAAGAAGAGGTTTTTCAACCCGAAAACGCCAATCAAAACAGACCAAACCAATTTTTTTTTTTAATCCTTTCAGTATCGTCAATAATTCTTCCTCAAAAAATAAATCTTCTTTCACATCCTTTCTCAAAATGTTCTGCCTATCTCTCTTTAACTCTTTACTTACCACTAATTATGACACCGTTCATATCTTTAACTGGGACAAGTCCAGGTTGACCACTCCCTCTCAATTTACAAAAAATCCAGTACAATATTATACTATTTTACCGTCTAGCTGCATCTTCTAGATGAATCAGAACCCAGTGCAAATGCTGTGGCGTTGACTAGGCTCTTCAATCTCTTCAATCCGTAGCGCGTTAGCCATCATCTTGCTCGGCGTGGAGCTTAGCTATGTTTACATCCCTTCACCCCGTTGAGGCGCTCTGACGGATTTCCTATACTACCCAAGGACGGGGGGCTAAGCTTTGCTTCCTAGAACTGTACTACCGCCTCAGAAATTTCCAGGCTTAGCTTGCCCCTTGCTCCCACCTAGAGTCAGCAATAAGTTTCAGGAAGGGGCTAAAAAGAGTTTTTAAAGGGATATAGAAATAGGGGGGGGGGGGACAAAACAAGTGAACAAATACAAAACATGGGCAGCACCGGTACCAAATAACAAAAGGGGAAAACCAGCGGGATATTGTGTTTGTTTATTCTGTAGTGAAGGGACAAAGATTTTTTTTTCATTTCTGGAAAGACCTGTCCCCTTCATTACAAAAAAAAAAAAAAAAAAAAAAAAAAAAAAAAAAAAAAAATCCAACCATAGTGTTAGAAGTGCCCAAAAAGGGATGGAAATGCCTTTAGCAGGGGCGTTAAAGTACAGACACTAATTATATTAGTAAATAATGAAACGTTGTAATTTGTGTCGTTCAACGTAAAATGCAATTGCTGATTTGAGTTCAAAAGTGCTTGCTTAAACTAATTTAATAGTAAAGAATATAATAGCAAAGAACTAATATAATAGTAAAGAATCAAACGTTGCAATTTGGGATGAAAATACAAAAAAAAGAGCCTATAACAAAAAGTACAGCTTTAAGACTCGATTATAGAAAAGTTACATCCAGTACATGGAATTTTTGAAAGTGCCTTGTTTTTAAACTGAACATTATAAATTAAAGATTAAAAAATGATATGAAATATTTCGGTTTGGTTAAAAATCTTGTCCGTCTCTTTAATCATTTTTCCATTTACAGGACTATTGCCTTCCACATAATCAAGCGAATTCCGATTGTGAAGCACTAGGAAACCATGGGAATACTTTAGCATTATCTGGTATTTTTTTAATTTCGTGTATTTCTATTATTAAAATGCTTTAGCTGAAGGTAGAGAAGTCAAAATTTAGGCTTCTAGACTTAGATTCAAAATAAATCACGTTTAAAAGTACATCGTCATCAAGTAGCTATTTAGTCATTGTCCCCTAAGAAGATATTTGTTTTCCAGAACAGACCAATTACTGCTTCTACAAGAAAGGGAAGAACTTCGATGTCTAATTATTAGTATATATTATCAATTTTCTATCATGCTATAATCAATAGAGCACATTACAATACAAAAAATATGTTGGCCTAAATCTATAATGGACACTTTGTAGTGAGCTAAAAGTATCTGAGTTTAACCAGGAGTTAACTAACCCTGTGGTCAATAAGCTTATTGCGATTGATTTTTATAATTTGTGTCCTTCAATAAAAAATGCAATTGATTTCTGTTTAAAAGCGCTTACTGAAAGTAATTTAAAATAATTTGAAATTAACAGAGAAATTTGAAAAAAATTGAAACAAACCGAAACAAATTTAAACTAATTATTTGCTTATAGTGGTTCAGAGCTCAATAAGCTGCAATTCCTATTTTTAAAGAATAAAAATTCTGGTATATTCATCTATAGCATAAGTTAACAATTTTTTTTATTTGTTTCAAAGGTTATATGATGTTGCAAAATTGTTTTGATTTTTTAGCAAGAAAATTATTTTGATGCTCAAACTCCGTTCAAAAGAGCAAAATAAACATTTATTCAGTAAGTTATTGCAATTACTTGCAATTATTTCTTTTGAACGCGGGTTAAGATAAAGAATTAGATGGTAACGGAGTGGAAAAGGTATACCAAGAACGACATTTTCGTCAAGGGGCTACTAGCTGTATTTTAATTGAATCAGATTCAATTTAGTTTATTACAAAAAAGAAACATCAACTAACTACATATTACCCCACAAAAAATTAACAAAAAACGTTTGGAGCAGAATGGCTACACACACGTAAATATTAAAAAAAAAATGTCTCACCGACCTATGATTTAATAGTAATAGTTACAGTAACGAAGATAATAATAATAACAATAATAAATAAACAAAAACCGAAAAACTATGAGCCCTTACGAAAAACATGACCCTTTAATTTACTTTTAAACAGCCCTCAATGCTCAGTCACCCAATTACTCCCCGGAATAGAGTTCCCTGAAAGCCTGGCAGGAAGTCAATCCTATTTGAACTTCTATGCGAAACAGCAAATTTGCCAGTCGACAAATTTCACGAGTCTGGAACAACCTACTGTCATTAAAGAATTCTGAAAAATTTTACTTTACGAGTCTGACCTGACTATCCCGAAATGAAATTAATGACTTTAAAATTATGCATAGTAAAGATTTAAAGTAGTTCATTAAACGATTACTATAAGATCTATAGCATATTAAGACATAATTATACTGTTTTATTATACAAAATATCATATAATTGAAAAGAACATAAACAAAAAACAAACAGGTTATCAGCTGATCTAGGTAAATATTAACCATGCCCTAGGAGGAGCATTAAACATCAACATATACAAGATATATAATTGACAAAATTTTATATTGAAACGATATCAAACTTCAACTAACACGTAGTAAATCATTCAAAGCACCAATCAAAATAAAAAAAACTCGTTTTCTTCAAAAATGCAATGATTAATTTTTCAATAAATAAACTTAATCAATTAACAAGACAGCAACTTCCTCTGGATTCTGTAACGGTTTTTAAGCAAGAAATATAACATATTCAAGCGTAAGATCACAACAGCCGCATGTTTCAAACTTTACAGGCAAGTTGGTTCTTTAGGAAGTAGATTATTTTCTCTATTTTTAAAAGTCACTATTGCTGTAAAAAAAATAAAAAAGCAAAAGATGGAAAATATTACCTAAACTCGAGGTCTAATATACAGATGAAAATCACACAAGGCGTAATTCCTCATCCTTATTATATTATGAAACAGTCATGGAGCTATTCAGTGATTCGTCTTGATAACGGTAAGTATAATGGTGTTTTTTTTTTGTTCTCAAGATTATTGCATAACAAATTCCTTCTCATTTATTTATCTATCTTAAGGTTAAGATGAATTTATGGATTTCTCAAGGTTATTGCTCAATCGTGGATATTGATTCTGCTTTGGCCTCCACATTGTTGGATATCCAGATCATGTAGTTCTTTTTGATGAGACAACTTTAATATTTGAAGGAAATTGCTTCCCACATTCTTTTAGGAGGCAATTGAAATTAAAAAAAATCATTAAACATAGACTTACTCCTCATTTAGAAATTACACTCCCAACCATTTTTTGTTTGGTACTTGCTATTCCTGGGTTTCATATTTAACTCACAGTGTCACAAAGGTTACTTGTCTGCTTGACTCTAATTTTATCAGACGTAATCTACCACAAAAAACACCAAAGTTTTACTTTAATGATCTTTTTGTTGTAAGTTTCTTATCAAATTATATGTGGGGTGGGGGCTTGAATGGGATTCAAGTTTGTATAATATAACATAAAATAAAGGTAGTTTAACAGCTTAGTTAAGAACCCTCAAAAATTATGATGATTGAATTTTTGTATTTAAGAAAAATCGTTTTATCGTGGCCAAATCTATCACTGTTTATCATCATCAGACGATGATGCCTCGTCACCAAGTATTTCCTCAGCTTGGAAGGTTCTAGAAGCAAATAAGCTCTTCGCTTCTTGCGCCACTCCGAAGAAAATGTCGCGAGATGCACTATGATAGTCTACAAGTTGAGCAGGAGGAAAATCTCTCTCTTTTTCAGTATCACTTTCCACGTTACAAACAAATTCTAAGCTTCCGTGTAAAATATCAGCAGAAATTTCTCCTTCATTCTTATTACATGGTGAAACAAGATATTCTTTCTGCTGGTCATTATCAATTTCTGCCTCTTGTTTTTCTCTACTTAAATCTTTCTGATATCTTTTCATCAGCGCTTTTGCCTCCCTTTCAGCCCAATCTTGAGCCTTATGCTTTAAAACATTTCGAAGCTCGGTTAAAAGCAGACTAGACTGCATTTTATGTTCCATAGCCAGTTTCTTGAATTCTTCTCTTGAAAAATACAATTCCTCATTTTTATCATCATCTTTGTCTTCATTCATATTGTAAGCTTCAAGCACTTCATCCTCATTCTCCTCAAAATATGGTCCATCAACTACATTTTCACCTTTTTTAGGCTCCTCTTCCAAGTAAAGAGATTTTAATTCCACTGATTTTGTAGGACTAGACACAACTGGTTTCTTTCTTATTTGTGTAAGCAGTGAATCTATAGTTAGAGTAATACTGTTTTTTTCCTCTTGGATTTTATTGATTAGGTCGTCTATGTCCAAAGATTCCTTTTCCTCTAGAATTAGCTGACCAGTTAAAAAACGCATAGCACTAAGATGTACTTCTATAGATTGAACAAGTAAACCTAACGGTTCTTTGACTTTCCTAAAGCCTTTCGAAACAGATTCGTCAGATTTCCAGGAAATATAATACTTGTAATGATTGCTTACTTCATTAAAACACGATCGGCTAACGTTCAAACAGGATAGAACAAGAGCTTCCAAAGAGGCTTGAACAACATTATCGTTTCTAGGCAGAAAAACTCCAAGTAAAATTTGCCGGATCAGTTGGGAGCAGAGAATACACCAAAAATTGAAAAGCTCCTAAAAAAAGTAGAATAAAATCATCACGTTATTGATTCAATTAAGACCTGTAGACATACCTGTACATGAGACGAATAATTCCTCCAAGAGCCATCTTCGGCCCCTTTCTTTACCTCAAAAAAACATTTTATAAAGACAGTTCTAGAGCAGGGGATAGAAAACTATTTTATCGTTGTGTGCAAAGACTGGGCAAATTAATCATAAAATTTCGTTTCACATGCAAATTTGGACTTGATATCTATTATTCCCTACTTTTTACTTATATTATTTATATTACATGACCTATGCACATGGCCTTACATGGACCATGTCTTTATATGTTCTATGTAGCAGTAATAGTATGCACATATTGCCTTTTGGCCAACTGAACATCCCCTTATTATGCCTTGGAAGTTTCAGTTCGATGCGGTGAGCCGTTCCAAAGATATTGCTGATACGCCCTTTTGGCAATCTGTATGCACATAGTACGTTCTGATTTAGTTCAACTTTGCCCTCAGCATTTCCTCAAATTTTCACTTCAATACTCTCAGCCTTGGTAGTACTCGCCACAGAAGCAGTAGCAGTAGCAGCAATGAGAAAATATTGCCTTTTTGGTCAATCGACCATCGCCCTAATCATTTCAGGAAGTTCCAATTTAATATAATCAGTTATTCCTGAGTTACACCCTTTTGAGAACCCGTATACAAATACCGTGTCTTAATTTAATTCAACACTCCCCTCAACATTCTCTAAAAAGTTCACCTGAACACCATTCGTGTTTTTGGACACTAAAGGTCAAACATGTCCACTTTTCTCAATATAAAATACTATATGTAAACAATAGGCGAATGGCATAACTTATAGCCCTTGCCCCGAGGGCTGTGGGGGAGGGGAGGGTTGATATCCCCAGAGACATAGTTACCTTTCAAATATTCCGAAAAAAAAAGCTATGTCAACATTTTGATTGGATGTATTAGGGGAATTGATGGGTGTCGGTAGGAGGATGACTCTCAAAAGAGCACTAGAGCTTTCAATTTCCAATCAAATGAGCTCCTTCAGAGGTTTCTACGACAACTCCAACTATACAAAGGGCCTTGGTGAAAAAAAATAATAAAACATTGTGCACACAGCGCTCTTTACTATTGCGCTGCCTATGATTTATTTGAAAGGTTGACAGTTGTACACCTTCTTTAAATCGGAGCCATACAAGAACTGACATTCTCTAATACCGAGTCTTCAGAAACTTTCCTAGGGCCCGACTCCTTCCTTCCCTAACCCCAAACATGTTATAACTCTTTCGAATCAGTGTCCTTCAGGGACATTCAGGGAAGGGAAAACATTGGTTATTCAACATTAAGTAAATAATCACGTTTAATCATTGTTGATTATCAATGGATAAATGTTTGATTTTTTGTTTTATTTAATTACATTTAATGTAACGACATAATAAACCCCGATCAGAAAGCTGACCTCTTAAACTTAGGTGACGAATAGTACGACATTAATTCTGTCAAAATTTCTATACCGAAGAAATGGAAGACATAAAGAGGAAAACCACGAAAAGAAAAGAAGCCCTGGGTAAGAAAACGAAGCACCTGGCAAGTGAGGCTAAGAATGCTACCCCAACAAGGGATAATACAAATATAAGACATTTTTTGTAAGCATTCCATCATCAAGCCTTTCATATTTCCTTCGTTAAATAAGGCTGACGATGTTTGGACAACTCCATTGTAATCTTGTCGCTCAATCTGTATTTTGTTTCTCAAATTAACGAATTTTAATAAATACCTGAAAATTTAGGTGTTTCAGAATTCACAGATTAAAATCCATATATAGGCCTACTAAAGGGCCTAAAAACCGAAGGAGGATCCGGAAATTAACACAGGTTAATAACACTTCTCTTATAAAGTTCAAATGTAAAATATTCAAAAAGCAAAGTTAATTTCTGTTTCTGATGACTACTTAAATTGTAATGGTCGATTTATAACCTTCTGGACATTCTTGATCCTTTACGTGAATGATCTGTACAGGGTTTCATTTGCGTCCAAAAATGCAGAGGCCAATAAATGAACAGCAACTTGAATAAATAGTGATGAAAGAGTGAAGTTATTTTTACAATTGAAACTGAAAACCATGTTTCAAAAACTACTTGGATCCAGAATATCGTAAGGATTTACTCTAAAATGATCAGTATGAGTTCGAGAAGGCAAAATCAGACCAACGAAACATACAACTAACGATATGGATGGACTGTACGAATTGCATAGTGACAAACCTGAAACTAAAAGACAAGAAACTTTTCGAGCATTACGTATTGAGCGACCGTAAGCCAAGGGTTAGGTTTTTCCCAGGGTATGTTTTTAGCCATAAATTCTTTCCTGGAAGTTTCATTCACCTATATATAAAAACTGTATAAACTACTTCTTTTATATATAACAAACGTGCATTTTTTTTCCACAGCCTTGAGGCCTTGCCCCGAGGCTCAACGGGTTTTACTACCTTTAGAGATGTTTTTTTTTAATATTTCGAACTTTCGTAGATACTTTGAAATTTTTATGCGACACACGTTTGGGTACGATGAGGCTTGGGGGCAAAACTGGCCAGGAAAGGGAGCTAGGCACCAAAACTAGTGATATCCGTTTGAATGAGACCCTCCATAAAATACTACTACTACTGTTTCGAACGATCACCCCTAGTGAAAAAACACAAGAAAGAAAATAAACAAAAACACGCGTCATTTAAACAGGTGCGTGTAAGCACAAAATCCGAAAAATTCGAATTTTCATCCTTGGGGGCTTGACAGTTCTAAAAAGATATATTACATTTGGGCATTCAGAGTTCGATACTGCAATTTTCAGGTTGATTTTGTTTTCGAAGCCGTTTCCTCTTTTCTAAAATTACACACATTTAGTTAACCTAACAAATATTGATGGGTTCCTTTCATTTTATTAGGTTAAATTTGGTAAACTTTACATACTTGAAATCACAGAGGAACGAAGATCCTTTCCATGTAAATATTGCTATATTTTTTCTAGTGTCGGTTACTCTTGTCAGAGGTCACTCTTTACTTACAGTTTATTACACGACAGCCCTTTCAACTCAACACAGAAAACTCAAAGTAGCCAAGTTTACGATTATCCTGTATTTTGTCTTACTATATACGTAGCAAACGGACTTTTACCTTCAGACTGGTCAAACTTTCAGCACGTTCGAACGGAAATCGATCAGCATATTTCCTCCAAAGTAAATAATAGGAATCCGAATCACTAGTAGCTGTTGATAACGAGGACCGAACAAGAGCAAGACCATCTTCCATCAGCTGGCACATTTGGGTCATGCTGCTGTAAATGTTATTTCGCAAGCCCCTACACAGGAGCGGATTCTCACTTCCTGGTTCTGCGCTTGAAGCCGAACAAAGACTTGCAATAGGACTATAAATTAAAACGAGTTAAAAAGAAAAATGATCAGTAACTTACTAAATTAGCCTTCAAGACACTGAGTAATTTTTTTTTTACAAGCAAATCATAATTGAAAAACAAACGAAAACAAACTACAAATCTTCTTAAAAACGGAATCTGGAATAGCATTCGTATAAGGTTTCGAGTCGAGATCAGAATAAGAAAAATTTTGGCTGAACTAAGATAAATGGTATTGATAGGACTTTTTCATTCTGAATTCAGGGATGTTGTATTACTTACATTTTGCATGACTTTTCTTAATATGCTGCCATTTTTCAGTTAAATGATGGTTCGATTTTTCAAGCAAACAAGTTTTGATGGTATGAATGTTTTTTAACATAGCATTTTAATGCTGAATTTCAAAATGGAATAAGATTTTCTACCCTCCATAGTTCTTTCATACTGGATTTTCTAGTGTTTTGGATTAAAAAGCAAAAAAAAAAATATTCTCAGAGAGGAACTTTCAGATTTTCCTTCGTTTTTTTTTTACCAACAGTTTTTGGTTGAAGTGCGTTTTTTTCCAAACACAAAAATACTTGACCAAAAGAAAATTACACAAAAGCGGTAGTAGAATGGAAAAATGAATTAGGTTAGATTGTAAACTTAGCAAAAAAATGGCATACGGGACTTCGCTTCAAACAAATTTTTTTCAATATTAAATGTCTAAATTTAGTCCCCCCCCCCCCCAGCCCCACAAAAAAGATGAACACCAACGACAACAAGAAAACCAAATCAAGTATCACAGAAAATTGTGGACATAGACACGCATTAGAAGAGTGAAGGGCAGTTAACATATCTAGCACCAGGAAGTCTTTATCAGTATCATCACAACATGCATCCAACCGAGTTTTCCATTTGAGCTCAATAGATTTTTTATCGTTATTAAAGTAATTAATTTAAAGACAAACTGTTAGCAGCAACGAAGAGAAAGAAAAAGGTAAAATACGACTCCTGCATTATTTGATTACGTGTTGTACAGATGAGCTCAATTTTACAACTATAAAATGCCCACACCAAGTGACAGACACGTTCACTTTAATTTTAACCATTCTCCACAGGTTAAAAAAGGTGTAGTAATTTCTCTTGTGGATCGTTTCCTGGATATTTGCTCAGAGCCCTACATTCGAAAGGAAAATGTTTTTACATACTTTTCGGAAATGGTTATCCAATCTCTCTCATTAATAATGTAATTGCCAAAAGGTTAAAACAAACCTTCTCTTAAAATCAAAAGCCTCCTATTCTAGATTTCCCTAAGAAACCTTGAAATATTTTACAATTCAAAAATTACTTCAAAAAGAAAAAAAATGTATACAAAATAATTTATCCATTATTCTTAAAAGTAGCTCAAACACTATGAATCTCATTAGCTCTTGTAAAGATAACAAGGTAAAGGTAATCTTGTAAAGGTAACAGGGTAAGTCTTTGACTTACCTGTCAAAGAGAGATATATCAAATACTGTGCGATTGCAGAAATTATTACATCGCCAGAACCCAGTAAACTTTGGGAACGTTCACAACAACACAAGCAAAGAATAACAAAATCCTTAAGCTCTGATAGTAGTTAAATATATTTTGGTTGAGCGACCGTTTTCAAATCTCGGCCATTCAGTGCTATTCAAAGAAACAATTCTAATTAACAATGACCTATAAACTAGACAAATTTGTTTGACTTGATCTATCAAGTCCCCCCCCCCTGGTGAACTGTGAAATAACAGGTGAAAAACAGTCTTTGCATCCACTCGATAATGTAAATAGGACTCAAATAAAAAAAAAGAGGAAACATACCACCTACTGGAAAAAAAATGAATAATCAATCAGACTGACAATATCACGCTAGTCAATCCAATAGTCACAACCCAGATAAATTAGACAACCTAAAGCGGTTTATTTACCGAAAATACTCCTACGATAAAATGAATTTCTTTACCCAGGAATTCAAAGCCGGAAGACTAGGAGAATCCTTCACGTCACGAGCTAGTATATTCCAGACGTGAGGACCATAATGGCGATCTACGAAATAGCCAATCGACGCGTCATGGTTTAAGATCCTCCACTGGAGGTTTTTAGCCACCCATCTTGAAAAACGAGAATAATAGCGTTTATCCATGGTTAGCATGAATCTCATTAATTATTTCCAATTCATTTTCCCGCCAAGACTCACAGGTTACTACAATATCGCAGAGATGTGTAATGACTCATTTATAAGCTATTGTCTCTCTCTGCGAGCCTCTTACAAATTCATCATAATAACTTCATCGTAAAGTGACAATGGTACCAAAAATAATACCTTTTGAAGCCATATCCGTTGTAGAAAGGCTCGGAAGCACAATAAAGGTAATATAGTTTCTATTGTTAGAGATTACAGGGAGATAAGGATTAAAACCTCTATTAAACATCCTGTTTTAATAAAAATCTTATTGATTTCTTTAGTTTCATCGCCTAAATTAAACATAAGTCTTAGTAGGGTTGATTGTGCATGTAAAAAATAAAATAAAACCAGCCATAATTGACTTTAAACAAACAAAACTTTTATTACGGAAGTTGAGAGTGAAGTGGAAACTTTAAACGAACAAAATTATTGCTTCGCAAATTAGGTAAGGTATTTGTACAAAACTAGTTTAAATAAACTGACTCATGATATTTTCTAATATATATAGAATTTTATAAACTAGTACTTTCCTGAAAACTGATGTTGCTTGAGTTTTTCGAGAATTTACAATTGTATACTAATAATTGTTGATATTACGGTCAGTGAAAGACTATTGAAAACCTTATAAATTAGTCTTTTAATTTCTGCAGACATTTTATGGAATTTTCTGCTCCTAAGAGAATATCATGTGTTTTAGGGGTCGATTCGGTGTTTCCAGTAAGGCGCTAGTTTTTAGAATTCTACAGATATTGTAAAATTTCATGAGTTATTTTCTTTGAGCTGGTTTTGTAGATGCATCTTGGATAATCTGCGAAGCAAATATTGTTTTTCATTTTAGATTTCCGATTGGCTCTTTGCTTCCGTACGAAAAGCTGGATTTTTTTTTTTTTAATTAATTTTCATACAAGATCTAACTATATCATGATATTCAAACGAAAAGATTTCATCTTCAACAAAATGTTTGTTTCCGACACATGACAGAAGCAAAAAAAGAAGTAATGTTCTCGAAATAAATAATCGTATTTTTTAGCGACCCGACATAGCACAATACTTACAACATAAAACCCTTCCCAACAAGTTCTAGTTCTTTCAGGAACTGCAGTATTTTTCGCACCTGCTCAGAAAAACTCTGCCACAGCAAGAAAAGCTCTTTCAGGTCATTTAAAAGCCTTTGTTTTTTTCTTTGGCATTGATATTCATATAAAATCACAAAAGTTCCTGTTGCCAAAACTGATAAACTGAGTAGTTTCTTTTGTCCCACAAAGAGGCAGAATGACGAAGCAGAAGAACATAAAGCCCAAAGCGGCCATTGGGAAATGAAAATACATTTCTTGTATGTTCCTGAAACAAAAAAATAAGAAAGTCAGCATGAAAGGAGCACCAGTAGTTGACTATAACGAATAGAATCCTAGTAATAAAAAGGAAAGAAACAAAAACAGCTGCTACTAGAATTATACCCGAACCTACAAAAGAATTTCATAAAAATTCTAAATATCCTACTTTACTTGGAGATGATTCAACTTGGTTTGTTTATGACTCTTTTTCGAAGTATCAGAACAGGCAAATTTTGCAAAAAAAAATTGGCCACAAATTAAAAATGATTTTTTGGGGAAATTTCAATGCAGCCGAAGTCCTACAAATTTGTTAAGTTTCTGGCTATCAAAAACGAAACAAACCGGGTTATTAAATTCCTCTTTAGGGTTTCAATGGCAGTTCAAGTTTGACCTTTTGAAAAGAAAAGACATTCCAAGTCAATACAATAGCATTGACAAGTGCAGAGTGGATAATCGCAGAATTTGGAAATAGGCTCGATAAGAAACTGAAAGTTCTAGTATCGACAGAATCTTGTTTACGCACGACCGGTGAATTTGATAACTTGGAATACTTTTAATTAGCGCAGACCAAAAGAAAATACCAGACTTGAAATAGCTTCGATCAATCCAGATCCAAATGCATGACCAGATATGGAAAATCTTTGATCTACCCACGCCAAAAAGAGTTATCAAACTTTGAAAACTTTAGATCATCCCATACAAAAAGGACTCGTTAATAGGCTCAGACTAAAACGAGTTACGGGAATTTGATTATTTTTGATCAGCCCAGACAAAAGAACTACTTGACTTTAAAACTTTCGATTAACCCATTCAAAGCATGGAATGTTAGAATATTTCTTATGAACGCGAACCCCAACCTAGCTGCCTGACCCAGACCAAAGGGAATTCTGGGACTTAGAATAGTTCTAATGATTGAACTGAGCGCCTAGAAACTTGCAGAGCATTTACCCTCGACCAAGGGGATCTCGAAGCACAAGTAATTTTTTTTTACCAAAGGGCTTAAGCGCAAGGAATGTGCTTTTGACACCTAATTGATTCAAAAATTACATATCATGTACCCTTGGCCAACAGGACTTCAAAACGCAACTTTGCCAAAAGGGCTTAAGTGCACAAATCACAATTTTCGTTCAACCGGCTGGAAAGTTTTAGTGCACAAAATCTGATTCAAGGAGACATCATAGCAAAAACGAAGAACAAAATGGTTCGAGCCAAAGGGTTTCAATGGACTAAACATGATGTGAGGTATTACTGAACCGAAAACTAAAGCATAAGGAGACTTATGAAGAATTAAAAAGGATAGCTCTGCTGGTTGTTGAGCTACATGGCTTGCATAATGAAAAAAGTGAAATGAAAATTTGGAACAATCTCACGATGAACAATCCCATGAATGAATATATGAATTCTACAATGAGAAGAAAATAAAGCAAGTCAAACTTACAATTCAAGGAAAAGGACTAAGAACCAATAAATTAAACATTCAATAGAACAGAAACAACAACCTTAAACGATTAAGAAAACAGAAACAAGCATAGAATGAATCAGGCTGCTGGAACCGCTTCAAACGTCCTAAAGACTACAGTATCTTGAGCTTATTATTAAAAAGAATAGGTCTAAATGTTCTAGTATTTTTTTTATATACCACAAAAAAAAACTGAAGTACTAATCAAGTTCAAATTGACCACAAATTATAATCATTAATCAAGTAAAACTTAACCATAACAGAAATTAATGAGAAGGAATAATTGAAACCTACAAAGATTAGAAATTAAAATGAACACTAAATTTAACCTCAAACTTTAAAATTAAACAAAATCAAAGCTCAAACCCCATAAAGGGTAAAATATCATTAAGCAAGTTTTTTTTTATAATTTTTATCTAATCTACCTATTTCCCCTTCAAAACATAAAAAAACGTCATCCAACAAAGACGAATGTAATTGTTTAATCTCGAACTTTTTTGTCACTTGAACTGTTTCAGAAGGGTCACTTAGTTGGTAACGTGCATTCTTTTTATGTTCTTTCCCTGCTATTTTTTTATATTTAGCACCAAAACCTAACCAATTTCCGAGATATCGAGTAAAATAACAAAAGCAGAGCAAACTAACAAATTGTTAAACTGAACAATTTCGACAAAAGAAAGGAAAACGAGGATTGGAGAACCAGATCGAAGAACCATATCTGAACTGGAAAGCTGTGGCAAAGGAATGTTTTATCGAAAAAACCTGTCTGAGACCCGTGAGAAAGACAAGAAAAGAAAGAAAAAACCGTGAATTTTTCACCTGCATAAGACAAAGCACTTTTGGTACTCAGAAAAAAAAGTCATGAAAGTGCATGCAGTAAGATATTAATCCCACTCTGCAATCTTCCCAAGTATGTCATAGGCGGCACAATAGCGCTGCCTAAGTAAAGAGCTATGTCAGCAAAATGTATTATATTTTTTTTTTACCAGGGCACTTCGTATTGAAAGAGTTGTCGTAGTAACTTCAAAAAAGACAAATTTTATTGAAAATTGGAAGGGCTTGTGTCCTTTTTAATAGTCGAAAGTGATGGAAGGGCAACTAACACCCCTTCCACGCTCACCATTCCCCAAACACATCCAATCCAAATTTTGAGACAGCCATTTTGTTCAACGTAGTTGAAAGGTCCAGAAATTATGTCTTTGAGGATGACCCCCCCCCCTCAGAGGACTGAGGGCAAGGGTTGTGAGTTATGCCCCGGGGGCATATAAGGTATTTATAAAAAGGGTGATCGTATAAACTTCGGAGGGGGCTCATTGGATTGGTCATCAGAACTCCTAGTGCCCTTTTTAAGGTTCAGAGTGATCAGGAGGTGGATACCACCACCCGACACCTCGTATTTTCCTGAAATGCATCTGATAGAAATTTCGAGATGGGCAATTGTTGTCGTAGAAACTTCAAAAAAGGCTAATTGGATTGGAAATTGAAAGAGCTATTTTTAATAATCAAAAGTGATTGGAGGGCAACTAACCCCCTCCCACACCCACCATTTCCCCAAACACATCCAATCAAAATTTTGAGATAGTCATTTTTTTTAACGTAAATCAAAGGTCCGAAAATTATGTCTTTGAGGATGAAAACCCTCCCAAGGCCCTCAGGACAAGGGTTATAAGTAATGCCCCAGGGGCACATATGATGTATAGAAAGGGTGATTGTAAAGACACCAGAATGGCCTCATTTGATTGGAAATCAGATGTTCTTGTGTCCTTTTTAAGATTCAGAGTCATCGGAGGGTTGAATACCACACACGCCTCGTATTTTCCCGAAATGCAGCTGATAGAAATTTTAGATGGCCATTTGTTGTCGTAGAAAATTCAGAAAGAGCTCATTAGGTTGGGAATTGAAAGGGCTAGTGCTCTTTTTAAAAGTCGAAAGTGATTGGAGAGCAAATCCCCTTCCCAAGCCTAGAATTTCATCAAAACATCCAATCAAAATTTTGAGAAAGCCTTTCTGTTCAACGTAGTTGAAAGGTCCGGAAATTAGGTCTTTGAGGTTGTTAACCCCCCTACAGTCCTCAGGGCAAGGATTATAAGTTATGCCCTGGGGCATATAAGGTATATATAGAGTGGGTGATCGAGTAAGCTTCGGAGGCATATCATTGGATTGGTAATCAAAAGTTCCAGTGCCCTTTTAAAGATTTAGACTGATCAGAGAATGGATACCCTCCCCACGCCTTATACTTTCCCGAAATGCATCTAACAAAAATTTTGAGATGGCCGCTTGTTGTCTTGGAAACTTCGAAAAGAGCCCATTCGATTGGAAATTAAAAGCGCTAGTACCGTTTTTAATAGTCGAAAGTGATTGGAGGGAAACACCCACCATTTCCCCAAACCCATACAATCAAAATCTTTAGATAGCAATTTTGTTCAACGTAATTGAAAGGTCCGGGAATTATGTCTTTGAGGATGACACCCCCCACCCAGAGCCCGTAGGGCAAGAGTTGTGAGTTATTCACGGGGAATATAAGGTATATATATAGAAAGGACAATCGTATAAACTTCTGAGAGGGCTCATCGGATTGGCAATCAGAAGTTCTAGTGCCATTTTTAAGATTCAAAGTGATCAGAAGGTGGATACCCCCCCCCTTCACCTCGTAGTTTCCCGAAACGCATATGATAGAAATTTTGAGATGGCCATTTAATGTCGAAGAAACTTCGAAAACAGCTCATTTGATTGTAAATTGAAAGTTTCAGTGCCCTCTTTAATAATCAAAAGTGATTGGAGGGTAACTGACCCCTCCCCCGTCCCACGCCTACCATTTCCCGAAAACATCCAATAAAAATTTTGAGATAGCCATTTGGTTCAACGTAATTGAAAGGTCTAGAAATTATGTCTTTGAGAATGACAACCCCCCAAAGCCCTCGGGCAAGGATTGTAAGTTATGCCCATGGGGGCATAAAAGGTATATGTAGAAAGAGTGATAGTATAACCTTTGGAGGGGGAATATTGAACTGGTAATCAGAAGTTCTAGTGCTCTTTTTAAGATTCAGAGTCATCAGAGGGTGGGTACCCCCCCACACACCTCGCGTCATCCCGAAATGCATCGGATTTTAATTTTGAGATGGCCGTTTGTTTTCGTAGAAACTTCGAAAACATCTCATTCGATTGAAAGGACCAGTGCCCTTTTTAATAGTCGAAAATGATTGGAGGGCAACTAACCCCACTCCCACGACCGCCATTTCCCCAAAACCATCCAATAAAAATGTTGGTCATCGTGTAAACTTCGGAGGTGGCTCATCAGATTTGTAATCAGAAGTTCTAGTTCCCTTTTTAAGACTCAGAGGGATCGGAGGGTGTGATGGGGATAACCCCTACCACACGTCGTATAGTTGCTGTACACAAAACAGAAAATAAGTGATTGGCAATAGTGTCCAGCAATAGTAATAGTGTCCTGTCACTTAAATTATCAAACTACACCGTTCACATATGGGCTTCAGATTGGTCCATCAGTGTCTTTTTGGTTCGATCACTGTAGCGCTGTCATTACTCCTTGACTACTAGCAACAGAAACAGTTTCTGTTCTTCAGACGTTGTGTGTAGTTTGTTACAGTCATCCATTAGTGCAACACCACGTTCGGCAGTGTCATTGATTACCCCCATGCTGTGCACTATATTTTTAACTGACTGGTAGTCTTCGTCAACTGACGACAAATCAATGTTCTTAGTTAGGAATGACGAAGGCAGTCCGGTAATGCTGAAGAATCTGCTGGTATTCTGCTTGACAAAGTTTTCCAACTTCTTCTCCCCCAGTGTCAACGGGTCCACTGTTATTCTCTTCAGAGGATGCTCGGCTCCTGATGTTTGCAGAGCCGTAACCATATGATGTTGGTGTCATTTGATACGTCGGCGTCAAAGAAGGCGACGGCCACCAATTCCTCTCATAAGTGTCTTATTATTTTGTTCATGGCGGTTTTTGATATCGATTCTGATAAGTTCTTGTAGCTGTAGATGTCCTTCAGAAGTTGGAGGTCAAAGCGAGGTGCTGATGGGATATAATAACCGGAACGGTCACTTTACCTTTTGTAAGAGCATAGTTAGGATGAATATTTTCTTCATTTGTGACGAAGTCTATATCAACATAGTTACGAATGAAGTTACAGTCACTATCTGTGAGCAGCTTGGAGGCATGATCCAATACAAAATGAAACACATTTGCGGATGTCATATTACATATGAACGCATTAAAAAGGGCCTGAAATAAAAGAAAAAAAACAATCACAAGGAAAGCATAGTTCTGAGCAGAAAAGCTGATATAGATCTCCTTGAATATAAATGCACGCAAATTATGAAATTAAAACTAAAAGTGTCTGTGACTTCTAATATATGTACTAATTCCCATACACTTAACAAGCATTCAATGTTTTATAATACTAATATAAAGCAATTGATCGCTAATCTACAGATTGAATTTAAGATTTTACCAGTAGATAAACCTAATAGCAATTTTGCCATTATTTGTCACAGACTCAATTGTGATGTTTTATCAAAGGAGTTACTTACAAAAAATACTTATAAAAAGGTTCATTTAGAGGATAACATTTTAATCGAAAATATTGAGGAAATGCTTTTTTTTTTAATTTAATATAATGATTAATGACAATGACATTAAGTTCCCTTTCTTATATTGGATGGCATAATTTCATAGAAATCCCCCAAAAACTGCGTTTTATTGCAGGGGCATCTAGATGAGCAATCAGAATTGTTGCCATTGTCTTGTCTTTAATTTTAGTGGAAATTAGAAATTAATTTAAAGCCTACTGTTTTGGACTTAAGAAAATTCCTCATCTTAGTCCATAATGGAATGGAAATAAATTGTTACAGGTGATCGACTCTTTGGCAACAGTTTTTAGCCAAAAGAGTGCACTCCTTTGATTTTACGAGACTGTATACTAGTCTGTCACTTAATTTAGTATTTGATAATTTAAAACTGTTATTAAGAAATTTTTCCTTTTATACAAATATTTATTTTCTAAAAATAAACTTATAATAAAAAAAAACTCACAATTATTTAGATATAGAAAATGTGCAGTAATTACACGGATTTAAAAATAGATTGATTTTAAAAAGTTTTTCTGAGGGAAGTAAAGAGCAAATTTGAAACGTAAAACGAAAAAGAATTATTGCTTCACAGCGTATCTAACATATATCAATAAATCCAGTACAAATAAATCAACTGATGATATTTCCCTATGTTTGTAGGATTACAGAAAACTAGCGTTTTACTCGTCAAACATACCCTTCAGCACGTGCTATTATAATGTATCCATCGATGGACAGAAGGAGACCAGTCTTCGTAGAATCCTTATTAAAGGATTACAGATACAATCTACATTCATACTTGGTCTGTCAAAATCTGATTATATAAAAGGTCTTTTACGCTTGCATTATGCTAAATGTTGGGTTACATTGGTTCTGATCAGAATATAAACAGAAACTTGAAAAGTTTCAGGAAAAGTTATTCTTTAATAAAATTTTTAAGGGAAGAGTGTGTTGTATAAGCATTAAAATGACGAGGTGGGGAACTGTTGATTTCAGTGGTAATTAAATAGAATTGAACTAGTGTTTTTTTTTTAATATAATCATGATTTTTAATAATGAGTAAGGCCCGTGAAGGAGGAGGGGCAGCCTTCCCCCAAAAAAGGATAAAAATTCAAGTATTTGGTCAGTTGAAATAAAACAATGAGTTGATAAAAGCAACATTCATTTACTTAATATATTAAAACAACGTCAAACATTAACAAAAAATAAGGAAATAAATATATACGTTAGATCAATCAAAACAAAACAATGATTTTGATAGAAGCAACTTATCTTAAGTTAATATATTAAAACAGCAATAAAAGTAAACAAAATAAATAGAAAATAAATTTAAATGTTATGTTAGTCGAAATAAAACATCGTTTTAATACAATCAGTTTGAGCAGTAAAAGTACCAAATATAGTGAAAATAAAATTGGATTTGAGTAGGTTAAATCAGTAAAAATACCAAGAACATGAAAATGAAATGGGATTTGACTAGTTTGATTGGTAAAAGTACAAAAAACACTGAAATTTAAATGCAGTTTGAATCAGTTTGGTCAGTAAAAGTACAAAGAACAGTGACAATGAAACGGGATTTAAATCAAGATCAATTGGTAAAATTACCAAGAAAAGTGAAAATGAAATGGTATTTGAATTGGGCTGAGCGATATATATATATATATAGAAGAATGAAAATAAAATAGAATTTTAATAGCTTTGAACAATGAAGGCGCCAAGAACAGAGACAGAGAAGTGGAATTTGAGTTGGTTTGACCAGTAAAAGTACCAAGAACAGTGACAATGAAATGCTATTGGAATAGGGCTAAGTGGTAAAGATACCAAAAAGAGTGAAAATGAAATGGGACTTGAATCGGTTTGAACAGTGAAAGTACCAAGAACCTTGAAAATTAAAACGGATTTCAATCGGTTTGATTGGTTAAAGTACAAAGAACCATGAAAATTCACGGGGATTTTTACCGGTTTGATGAGCAAAAGTAACAAGAACAGCGGAAATTAAATGGGAATTGAGAGGTTTGATCAGTAAAGATACCAAGAACAGTGAAAATGAAATGAGATCTGAAACAGTTTGATCAGTAAAAGAAGCAAGAACAGCGAAAAGAACTGGTATTTGAATAGGTTTGATCAGTAAACGTACGAAGACCAGAGACAATGAAATGGGATTTTGATAGGGATGATGGGTTAAGATACCAAGAACACTGAAAATGGAATGATATTGAATAGAGATGATCGTAAATGTATCAAGAAAATTGAAAATGACATGAGCACTGAATAGAGTTGATCAGTAAAGATATCGAGAACAGTGAAAAAGAAATGAGAACTGAATAGACTTGGCCAATAAAAATACCTCAAACCTTGAAAATGAAATCGGATTTGAATCGGTTTGATCAGTAATGGTACCGTGAATAAAACAATTAAATGAGAACTTGAATAAGTTTCATCGGTAAAAGTACCAAGAACAGTGAAAATGAAATGGTATTTGAATCAGTTGATCAGTACAAGTACCAAGAACAGTGAAAATTAAATGGGATTTAAGACAGTTTAATTGGCAAAAGTACCAATAACAGTGAAAACAAAATGGGATTTGAAAAGGTTTGATTGACAAAAGTACCAAGAACAGTGAAAATTAAGTGGGATTTGAGACGGTTTAATTGGTTAAAGTACCAATAACAGTGAAAACGAAATGGGATTTGAAAAGGTTTGACTGACAAAAGTACCAAGAACAGTAAAAACAAAATGGAGTTGGAATCAGTGTGATAAATAAAGAAACAGAAGCAGTAAAAATATGAAAGGGAATTTTAATCAGTTTGTTCAATAAAAGTACCAAGAACAGCAAAAATTAAAAGGTATTTGAATCAGTTTGATTTGTAAACAGACGAAGAACAGAGAAAATGAAATGGGATTGAATAGGTTTATCGATAAAGGTACCAAGAAGGTGGAAATGAAATGGTATTTTAATAGGGCTGAGTGGTAAAGATCCCAAGAACAGTGAAAATGAAATGGAATTTGAATCTGTTTGACGAGTAAAGGTAGCAGGAACAGTGAAAATGAAATGGAATCTGAAACGGTTTGACTTATAAAAGTACCAAGAACAGTGAAAATGAAATGGAATCTGAAACGGCTTATAAAAGTACCAAGAACAGTGAAAATTAAATGGGATTTGAATAGGCTTATTCAGTAAAGATACCAAGATCAGTGAAAATGAAACAATATTTGAATCGGTTTGATTTTGTAAAAGTACCAAAAACAGTAAAAATTAAATGGGATTTGATTAGGTTTAATCGATAGAGCTACCCAGAAAGTAGAAATCAAATGGTATTAGAATAATTCTGAGCAGTAAAAGTACCAAGACGAACGAAAATAAAATTTGGTTTGAATAAGTTTCACCAGTAAAAGTACCAAGAAAAGTGAGAATGAAATGATATTTAAATATGGCTAAGCGGTAAAAATACCAAGAAGAATAAAAATGAAAGGAGATTTTAAACAAGCTTGATCGCTAAAAGTACAAAGAACCATGGAAATAAATAAAGATTTTAATCGCTTTTACGAGTAACAGTAGCAAGAACAGTGAAAATAAAGAAGGATTTTAATTAGTAAAAGTACTTGAACCGTGAATATGAAAGTGGACTTTAATCAGTTTAATTGGTAGAAGTACCAAGAACAGTGAAATTGAAATTCGGTTTGAAACAGTTTGATCAGTGAAACTACCAAGAACAGTGGCAATGATAGGGAATTTAATCGAATCGACTGGTAAAAGTAAAGGAAAAATGAAATGAGAATTGAATTATTTGCTTAATAAAAGTAGCAAGAACAGTGACAGTGAAATTAAATTTGAATAAGGATTGGTCGGTAAAGATACCAAGAACAGTGAAAATGAAATGTGGTTTGAAAAGAGCTGATCGGTTAAGATACCAAGAAAATTGAAAATGACATGGGATCTGAGAAGAGTTGTTCAACAAAGAAACAAGAACAGTAAAAATCACAGAAGATTTGGATAGAGTTGATCAGTAAAGATAACAAGGACAGTGAAAATGAAATGGGATTTGAGTCGCTTTGATCAATAAAAGTACCAAGAACAGTGAAAATGAAATGGTATTTGAATCAGTTTGATCAGTATAAGGAAGAGGGAAAATGGAACGTTTTATTTTAAAGTACCAATAAGAGTGAAAACAAAATGGGGTTTCAATCAGTTTAAACAGTAAAAATACCAAGAGCAGTGAAAATGAAAGGGAATTTTAATCAGTTTGACTGATAAAAGTACTAAGAACAGTGAAAATTAAATTAGATTTCAATAAACTTGATTGCTAAAAGTACGAAGAACAATGAAAATGAAATGGGATTTGAATTAGTTTGGTTGGTAACAATAACAAGAACCGTGAAAACTAAAAGGGATTTAAATCAGTTTGATCAGTGAAAGTTGCAAGAGCAGTGAGCCAGAAATAGGACTTAATAGGTTTGTTCGTTAAAGATACCAAGAAAAAGAAATAGGATTTGAATCGGTCTACGTTAAAAAAAAACAAGAACACTGAAAACGAAAGTGGCATGTAAGACTATTGTAGAATAGATGACAATACTAGGTTTTTTTGCGTTCACTGTTTTTCAGTTATGTTGCTTTAGGATAAGTTGGCGCGCCAACTTAAAGCAACCTAACTAAAATGCAGTGAACGTAAAAAAAAATAGTGTTGCCACTCTTTTTTTTTTAAATAACAGTGAAAACTAAAAGGGATTTAAATCATTTTTATAAGTGAAAGTTGCAAGAGCAGTGAGCACGAAATAGGACTTAATAGGTTTGTTCGTTAAAGATACCAAGAAAAAGAAATAGGATTTGAATCGGTCTACGTAAAAAAAACAAGAACACTGAAAACGAAAGTGGCATGCAAGACTATTGTGCAATAGATGACAATACTAGGTTTTTTCGCGTTCACTGTTTTTCAATTATGTTGCTTTAGGATAAGTTGGCGCGCCAACTTAAAGCAACCTAACTAAAATGCAGTAAACGTAAAAAAAATAGTGTTGCCACTCTTTTTTTTACAAGAAAAGTGAAAACTAAAAGGGATTTAAATCATTTTAATCAGTGAAAGCTGCAAGAGCAGTGAGCCCGAAATAGGACTTAATAGGCTTGTTCGTTAAAGATACCAAGAAAAAGAAATAGGATTTGAATCGGTCTACGCAAAAAAAACAAGAACACTGAAAACGAAAGTGGCCTGCAAGACTATTGTGGAATAGATGACAGTACTATGTTTTTTCGCGTTCACTGTTTTTCAGTTATGTTGCTTTAGGATAAGTTGGCGTGCCAACTTAAAGCAACCTAACTAAAATGCAGTGAACGTAAAAAAAAGAGTGTTGCCATCTATTCCATTGTAGTTTTGCACACCACATTCCTTTTCATTTTCAATATTCTTGGTTTTTCTTTTGTTACATATCTAACTAATTAAAATCCTATTTCCTTTTCACTGTTCTTAGTATCTTTACCGAACAAACCTATATAAATCCTATTTCAGTTTCACTGTTCTTTCAAATCTTACTGATCAAAATGATTCAAATCCTATTTAAATTTCACTGTTCTTGGTATTTTTACCAATCAAACTAATTCAAATCCTATTTTATTTTCATTGTTCTTCATACTTTTACCAATCAAACTGATACAAATCTTATTTAATTTTCATAATTCTTGGTACTTTTATCGACTAAACTAAGTAAAATTCCCTTTCATTTTCACTGTTCTTGGTATTTTTACCATTGAAACTAATTCAAAACCCAATTTTGTTTTCACTGGTATTGATACTTTAACAATAAAACCGGTTCAAATCCAATTTTCTTTTCACTGTTCTTGGAACTTTTACCAATCAAATCTTATTCACATCCCATTTCATTTCGATTGTTTTTACTTTTATTGATTAAACCAATTAGAATTCGATTTCATTTTCACTGTTCTTGGGATTTTTAATAATCAACTCCATTCGAATCGGTTCATTTTCTCTGTTCTTAGTATCTTTGCTGATCGACTATTCAAATCTTTTCATTTTCAATTTTCTTGGTATCTTTATTGATCAGCTCTAGTCAAATCTCATTTCATTTTCACTGTTCTTCACTGATCAACTCTACTCAAATTTCATGTCCTTGTCAATATTTTTGGTATCTTTGCTGATCAACTCCATTCAAACCTCATTCCCATTTCACTGTTTTTGGAATCTTTACCGACCAGTCCCTATTCAAATTTAATTTCATTGCCATTATTCTTGCTACTTTTACTGATCAAACCAAATCAAACCTCATTTCATTGTCAGTGTTCTTGGTGCTTTTGCCAATTGATCCGATTAAAACCACCTTCTATTGCCAGTGTTCTTGAAATTTTACTCATCAAACTGTTGCTAACTCCATTTCCACGTTCTTTGAACTTTTACCGATCAAACTCATTAAATTCGCCGTTCATTTTCACGGTTCTCTGTACTTTTACTGATCAAACCTATTCAAATCCTATTAATTTTCCATTGTTTTAAGTATCTTTGCCAATCAAACCTATTCAAAGCTCGTTTAATTTTCACTGTTCCTGATACTTGTACCGATCAAAAAGTTTCAGATCCTATTTGATTTTCACTTTTCTAGGTATATTTATACATCAAACCATTTCAGATCCCATTTCATTTTTACTGTTTATTGGTATCTTTACCGATGAAACTTATTCAAATTCCCTTTTAATTTCCACGACTCAATTTTTGTACTTTGTACTTACCTTTTTTGACTGAGCCTATTCAAATCCCATTTTATTTTCTTGGTATATTTCCTGCTCAGCCCAATTCAAATGTCATTTCATTTTCACTGTGTATGGTACTTTTACTGATCAAACCAATTCAAATGCCATTTAATTTTCAATGTTCTATGAATCTTAAGAAATCACCTCATTTCATTTTCACTGTTCTAGGTATATTTTGCGGATCTCCAGTCCTCAGCTTTTCACTGATCTTGGAATAATTTACTGATCAACTCTATTCCAATCGCATGTCATTTTCACTTTTCTTGGTATATCTACTGATAAGCTCTATTCAAATCTCATTCCAGTTTCAGTGTTCTTTTTTGAAAAGAACAAAAGCTTTTTTGCAGGCAAAAATAGGCGAAAATATTCGGTAAAAACTAAAACTGTAAAGCATTCTTTTTCAGCCGTTGAATATTTTCTTCCTACTTCTGTTAAAGAGTGGCTGGCATATTGGACTGGTGATTCCTCCCCTTCAGAATTTAGATTCTGTAGTACCGTTCCGATTCCACAAGCTGACGCGTCTGTTTGTAAACAGAATTCTTGTGACAAATCTGGCTTTTTAAGTACCAGAGCCTTCAATAATTCCCTTTTTAGTGCATTCAGTGCTTCTAAAGCATCCCGTGGACATTCAAATTTGCCTGATTTTTTAAAAAGATTTGTCAAAGGCTGAGCTATTGTTACATAGCTTTTAATATATCGTCTGAAATAGCTTAGAAAACTGCATACTGATCTACAGCTTTTATGATCTTTTGGTGGTTTTAATTGCTCTGTCACTGTGAATTTTTCTGTATTTGGCGAAATTGTACCTTGATTTATCAAATGTCAGAGAAAGATCAAGTTTAGTATCACAAGTTTTAACTTCTCTGGTTTTAGTTTTAACCCTGATTTGTTTCATTTTCTAGTATTCTCCTAAGTCCACTCAAATGGTCTTCTATATTTTCAGTAGATAATATTACATGATCTAGATAAGCTAATGCGTCCTTTTTTTCTTTATTGTTCATTGTCTTTTTACTAAATGCATTAGTTGGCTAAAAGAGTTTGGGGTGAATGATAAGCCAAAAGGCATACGTTCAAACGTGAATGTTCTTCCATTATCTAAAATGACCGTTGCCTTGTGTTTTGTTTCTTGGTATATGGCTGTTTGCTAATATCCTGCTTTCAGGACAAAACTACTATAGTAAATGTACCCTGCAACTGAATACAGCATCATATCTGTTCGTGGTAATCTCATAAAATCTTTTATTCTGGCTGCATTTAACGCGCAAAGATCTACACGTAAACTCCATGTATTCTTTTTCTTCATGACAATTACTAGTGGTAAACACCACTCGCTAACACCCTCTTTAATGCCACCCTGTTTTTCCATTTGTTTTTTTTGGTCATCAAGCCATGATCTTAAGAGGTAAGAGGTCTTATATGGGAATTTTTTTACAGGAGGCCCTTCCGTTGGTATCGTGTGTGTAATCAGGTTGGTTAAGCCATAATGAGCTTTGTGTTTTGCAAAATTCCATTTATGATCCCACAAGATAGTTCCCACCTGGGTTTTAACGTTTCCTGGTAAATGTTCTAAATTAAAATGTTTTAGAAAATCGGTTTTTGTCATTCTGTAATCTTTTTGCAGTTGTAGTTTTGGCAAAATTTGCTCTTGGCTTGTAAAATTTATGCTTCATTTTGACTGCCTAGTGATTTTATATCTGTATTTGAAATCTTTTCTGCCAATCCTAGGGTTACTTGGTTTAGCTTTACTTTATCACTTCTTAGATTTGATAATATTAAATATGCAATACCTTGTCTCAATTTTAATTATTTGATTTTCCACGAAAATTGAGGGAGTAACCAGTTTAAATAGAGTCTAGAGAATCAATAAGAGTTAGAGTAGCGTGCAGACATCAAACTCTGCCGGTTAATAAATGTATAAAAGAAGATAAATAAATATACAAAGAAGTTCTAAAAACAACCCGTACCTAGGACTTAGATAAAGGGAACACAACACAAGAGTTAAAAAAGAGCAAAGGTTTTATTTTGAAAAGAATTATCATTTGGATTTTAAATGTATTGCTTTAAAAAGAAAATCAAAAGAGATTTATAACAGTTTGATGAGCGAAACTCCAAGAACAGTGGCAATAAAAGGTGGTTTTAATCGGATCGATTGGCAAAAGCACAAAGAACAGTGACAATGAAATGAGGTTTGATCAGTAAAAGCAGCAAGAATGGTGACAATGAAATTAAATTTGAATAGGGACTGGTCGGTAAAGATACAAAAAACAGTGAAACGGGAATAAGGTTTGAATGGAATTGATCAGCAAAGATACCAAAAATATTGACAAGGACATGAAATTTGAGTAGAGTTGATCAGTGAAGAACAGTGAAAATGAAATGAGATTTGACTAGAGCTGATCAATAAAGATACCAAGAAAATTGAAAATGAAAAGATTTGAATAGAGTTGATCAGCAAAGATATTAAGAACAGAGAAAATGAACCGATTCGAATGGAGTTGATTATTAAAACTCCCAAGAACAGTGAAAATGAAATCGAATTCTAATCGGTTTAATCAATAAAAGTAAAAACAATCGAAATGAAATGGGATGTGAATAAGATTTGAATTGTAAAACTTCCAAGAACAGTGAAAAGGAAATGGTATTTGAATTACTTTGATTAGGAAAAGTACCAAGAACAGTTTAAATGAAATTGGATTTGAACCGGTTTTATTGTTAAAGTATCAATACCAGTGAAAACAAAATTGGGTTTGAATTCGTTTGAATGGTAAAAATACCAAGAACAGTGAAAATGAAAGGGAATTTTACTTAGTTTAATCAATAAAAGTACCAAGATACTGTGAAAATTAAATAAGATTTGAATCAATTTGATTGGTAAAAGTAAGAAGAACAATTGCAAACTCCATTTCCACGTTCTTGGAACTTTTACCGATCAAACTCATTAAAATCGCCGTTCATTTTCACGTTTCTTTGTACTTTTACTGATCAAACCAATTCAAATCCTATTAATTTTCCATTGTTTTAAGTATCTTTGCCAATCAAACCTATTCAAAGCTCGTTTAATTTTCACTGTTCCTGATACATGTACCAATCAAAAAGTTTAGATCCTATTTGATTTTCACTTTTCTAGGTATATTTATACATCAAACCATTTCAGATCCCATTTCATTTTTACTGTTTATTGGTATCTTTATCGATGAAACTTATTCAAATTCCCGTTTAATTTTCACGACTCGATTTTCGTACTTCGTACTTACCTTTATCGATTGAACCTATTCAAATCCCATTTTATTTTCTTGGTATACTTTCCCGCTCAGTCCAATTCAAATGTCATTCATTTTCACTGTGTATGGTACTTTTACTGATCAAACCAATTCAAATGCCATTTAATTTTCACTGTTCTATGAATCTTAAGAAATCAACTTTATTCAGTTCTCATTTCATTTTCACTGTTCTTGGTACAATTTGTAGATCAACTCTTTCCAGTCCTCAGCTTTTCACTGATCTTGGTATAATTTACTGATCAACTCTATTCCAATCGCATGTCATTTTCACTTTCCTTGGTATATTTACTGATAAGCTCTATTCAAATCTCATTCCATTTTCAGTGTTCTTTTTTGAAAAGAACAAAAGCTTTTTTGCAAGCAAAAATAGGCAAAAATATTCGGTAAAAACTACAACTGTCAAGCATTCTCTTTCAGCTGTTGAATATTTTCTTTCTGCCTCTGTCAGAGAGCGGCTGGCATATTGGACTATTGATTCTTCCACTTCAGAATTTAGATTCTGTATATTCAAATTTGCCTGATTTTTTTAAAAGATTTGTCAAAGGCTGAGCTATTGCCGCATAATTTTTAAAATATCATTTGAAATAGCTTAGAAAACTGCATACTGATCTACAGCTTTTTTGATCTTTTGGTGGTTTTAATTGCTCTATCACTGTGAATTTTTCTGAATTTGGCGAAATTGTACCTTGATTTATCAATTGTCAGAGAAAGATCAATTTTAGTATCACAATTTTTAGCTTTTCTGGTTTTAGTTTTAACCCTGCTTTTTCGAATTTCCCTAGTACTCTTCTAAGGCCACTCAAATGGTCTTCTATATTTTCAGTAGATAATATTACATCATCTAGATAGGCTAATGTGTCGCTTCTTCTTTATTGTTCATTGTCTTTTAATACTAAATTCATTAGTTGGCGAAAAGAGTTTGGGATGAATGATAAGCCAAAAGGCATACATTCATATGTGTATATTCTTCTATTGTCTAAAATTACTGTTGCTATGTGCTTTGTTTCTGGGTACATGACTATTTGTCAATTCCCTACTATTAGGTCAAAGCTACTATAGTATTTAGATCTTGCAAGCGAATCCATTGTCGTATTTATTCGTGGAAATTTCATCGAAATCTTTCAGCGTGACTGCATTTAGCACCCTGAACTCTTCACGTAGCCTCTATGTATTCTTCTTTTCCTGACTATTACTAGTGGAAAACACCACTCGCTAACACCCTCTTTAATGACCCCCTGTTTTTCCATTTGTTTTATTTTGGTCATCTAGCCATGATCTTAAATGTTAAGGGGTCTTATATTGGGATTTTTTTAATGGGAGGCCCTTCTGTTGGTATCGTGTGTGTAATCAGGTGGGTTAAGCCATAATCAGCTTTGTGTTTTGCGAAAGTCTATTTATGATCCCATAAGATATTTCCCACCTGGGTTTTAACATTTCCCAGTAAATGTTCTAAATTAAAATGTTTTAGAAAATCGGTTTTTGTCATTCTGTAATCTTTTTACAGTTGTAGTTTTGGCAAAATTTGCTCTTGACTTGTAAGATTTATGCTTAATTTTGGACTACCTAGTGATTTTGTATCTGTATTTGAAATATTTTTTGCTGATCTTAAAGTTACTTGGCTTAGCTTTACCTTATCACTTCTTAAATTTGATAATTTTAAATATGCAATACCTTTCTCAATTTTAACGATTTGTTTTTCCATGAAAATTGAGGAAGTAACTGGTTTAGACAGAGTCTAGAGAATTAATAAGAGTTAGAGTAGCATGCAGACATCAAATTCTGCCAGTTAATAAATATATAAAAGAACATAAATAAATACACAAAGAAGTTCTAAAAACAACCTGTGCCTAGGACTTGAGATAAAGTGAACACAACACAAGAGTTAAAAAAGAGCAAAGGTTTTATTTTGAAAAGAATTATTGTTTGGATTTTAAATGTATTGCTTTAAAAAGAAAATCAAAAGAGATTTATAACTTGTAATATAAATACAATCTTCATATAGAAATAATAATTTTATGATATTAAGATAAACTGACTAATAACTACTATGTGAACAAATAAAATGTTCCATAATATTTAAATTATTACAGCAAGGCTCAATGTCATGCTGTAGAAACAAGGTAAATTTACATTATGAAGCTCAAAAGGAACAATTTACTTGTACTCACATCTAAGCTAAGCAACCAACAGCGGCAAGTTCCCAAAACCAATTACCCTTTTCAATTCCTTTCCTGTCTTGTCTACAATATTGTTTTTCACCTGGTACTTGTTATGAATCAAATAGTACAAACAAAAACATCAACAAGGCTATACCAAGAAGAGATTTAATTCTTAGTAAATAAGTCATACATGCAATCACAAGAAATTCTTACAATCAATTTTAAATTATATTCCAGACCTTGACTATTTTTATCTGTTGTTCCACAAACTTGTCTATCAGTTTTGTTTGGCTTGGTTATGGTTATATTATTGGTTAGGAGCTTCCACACGATTTCTCATTTCCTTATAGTGTCCACTCCTAAAATACAAGAAGAAGGGAGTTGTTTAAATATTATCACTGTTACCATTATTTCTTTATTCCCTCTACCAAATTTTAATGGACATTCACCCAAAATTATCAGTTTTTGACCTGTTATCAATGCCAGGGTATTCTGGGATCTGTTGATGTAATTTCGCAAACTAGGGGGAAACCTTCAAAAACCTCCTCTCTAATTAAGGATTTTGACACACCTGTATCAAGTAAACACAATAAATTTTGGAAACATTCAATTTTAAAACAATGCAAAATCGGTAAATTATTATTTATCTCCATATCACAATATTCTAAACTATATAGGGGTGTTTGAAAAGGTACAGCTCTGTCATCCCTTACAAGCTGGTTAATCTGTTTAAATGCCCACTATCATTTGTCCAAAAGTTTTGGGGGCTTTTTCAGTTCTCTTCCATGTTACAATTTTGAGCTTGGGTATTGTTTACAATTTGATTCCTAGGTATAAATTCAGGAATGTTATTTAATGTTTGCCAAGTCTTTTTTTTCACTGCCTTCTTAAATTTCTGCCCCCAGTGCTCTGAACTGGTGTCTTGCTGTGTATGTTGGGCCTTCCTTATGCATTCTATGCCAACAATCTGCCACAAAGTGATTTGGTTTTCCATAATGATAGCAATTGATTCTTTTTCTATATTGCTTGGTTCTCTACCATTCCGCAAGGGGTGCATAGCTATTTCTGTATATTCATCACCTGTCACTATTTGCTCTATATTGTCTTCAGTAGGATGAGGTGGGTGTCCATGCTTGGTATTCTAAGACAGTAAGGATCTAATACCATGGGGTTGGTCATCAAATGGGGAGGAGTCAGTCCATGGTGAGAGATTTCAGCCTTCCTTGCACCTTTTTGGTTCATGATCTGGCTCCGAAAAGCTCACACGCTTTTGCCCCCTTCCATAGTTTATATAGTTTTCTTGGTTTTCTGTGCTATTTACTGACATCTGATCAAACTTTCCATAGCATCATCAATTTTTACCCCTTTTTCTACCAAGCCTGCTTGAGATTTTCAAGTTTCCATGATAATATTAGCCAAAGTAGTTTTTTCAGTAACCCTTGTGTAAAAGTATGTAATTGTACTTTTTGTACTGTCTCATCATCTCTGCTTTTACCCAACTGCAAACATACAGACCAAAAAATTTTGTCTGCATACCCCCGAATGCTAGTTGAGACATTGACCGTAACTACCTCTGCTCTTAGTCTCTCGGAAACAGTCGTTTTTATGAGCCGTGTTTTAAAGGGTTCTATTGGAGTGCTAATGTCCTGTGCCTTTTTTTCTTTGATTGATTCAAAGTGTTTTAGTGACTTCCCTTTAATCTAGCTTTTGATCCTCTGTTAATAAATATTGTTTCTTTCAAATAGATCTCAAGTTGTAAAATATAAAAATATTTTCTCTAACCCCCTCCCTATATATTGTGGAATTCCTCAAGGAGCCTTATTGGGGCCACTTTTATTTTTAGTTATAATTAATGATATTGGTAAGGATTTCCACCAAAGGTGGAAATACATGGATGACTTGTCAATCCTTTAAGTACCATATGTCACAGGAAGGTTAAAAGTGACTCTCTTGAAATCCTTATGCATATTTTGGATGAAGCTAAGGACCTAAATATGAAAGTAAATTCCACTAAATCAGATATAATGATGATAAATTTTTTGACATCCACCTCCACTTTCCTTGGCCCTATCCCACCCAAAGTGCTTGTGAAACATGTTAAACTCCTTGGTGTCACAATTTGCAATAATCTTGTACTGAGGACATCTTTCCCAATTTACAAAACCCCATTAAACCCTGACTCTCCTGCTTAGCTTCCTTGGCAATTCCAATGTATTCACTGATCCATATTATTACTGAGAGGCTCTGGAAACGTTTTATCCCCTCTTTTCTGGAGTCCCTAAGTAATTCCTGAACTATGTCCTGCACAAAATTAATTTCTCTGTCCCTTATTTTAGTTGTTGGTGTATGCTCACAATAATCATGGGTCATTTTTTTCTGTTTATCTTTGGTCACTTTTATTTTGCCCTTTTGTGATATTTATTTATGCTATATTTCATTTTTGACCTTTATTCTTAAATCTTTGACCTTTAATTGTAATCCTTTCTTTAATTGTAAATATTTCTCTTTGACAGTTAATTTATTTTAATTATTTTTTATTCTATTTTATGGTATTTGATTTTGAATACAAATTTGACAGTATTTTTCTTCTTGTCTGTGATTTTGTTTTATCCCTGCCCTTTCTGTTTTTGTCATTATTTGCACAAAGTTCATTTTAGTTCTTGGACTTTGAATTTTTCTTTTTTTGTGTTAAACTTTTATTGACTATTTTTATGCTTGATTGGTGTTTCTTTTCTTGCTGTATTATTTGTTTCTTTGTTTTGCTTTTTCTGTTCTCTTAGATATATGAAGCAAAATTAGCTCTATGAGAGCTTTTGATAGCCTTTTGAAAATAAATATTACCTCTTATCTCTAACCTGGACTTCAGAGGGGTCACCTACTTTCTCCCACCTGGTACACATCTTGGAGCCCATGTGTGCCACACAGTTTGCTCAGCATGGCATAGTTCTATCATACACGACACTTTTTGTATAAGCCAATAAGTGTAGCCTAATTAATTTTTAAACACTGGAGGCCCCTTGGTACTTATTTGGTATAAATCTAAAAACTTCAGATATTGTCAAGTAAAAATTTTGCAGGTGTTTTGAGTTTAAACAAACCAATAACATATATTTTTCAAACTTTTAAAAGGTATGGAAGCTTTAAAAAAAAGATCTGGGGGTGGGGGGGGGGGTGTTGTATCTCCAAAGGTAGGCCTACTTGTGCTGCATACCATATTAAAGTTATTTAAAATTTAATAATTTGTCAAAAACATTACATTCCTATCTAAATGAGAAGCTGGGATATTCTTGTTTAGGGACAGTATTTTTTTTCTAAGATCTGAATAGCCTAGACTTTTTTTGGGTAATGTTTATATTGACAGACTATTTAGGTAGCTAAATAATAAACATACCTCTTTAGTCAGAATTGTATCCTGAATCCTGAATAACATGCAGTT
Organism: Artemia sp. Qi Xiang Cuo; assembly: GCF_049724085.1. Classification (NCBI taxonomy): domain Eukaryota; kingdom Metazoa; phylum Arthropoda; class Branchiopoda; order Anostraca; family Artemiidae; genus Artemia; species Artemia sp. Qi Xiang Cuo. The sequence goes on from NC_142794.1 coordinate 48,542,617, forward strand.
GCCTTGGAAATGAACTTTACCCTCACCCCTATATGCACCAATTAAGGGTAGGCTATATATTTGCATATTAGGGGCAGGAGGAGAGGGGTAGGTAAAGCTCAAACCTACCTCTGTGATCAGAATTGCATCCTGAATCAGAATTCAACATTGATTTGCATCAGAAGTGAACTTTATCCCTACTACCTCCTTCTAATATGTAAAAAAAATATGCTACCTTAAATTGAAATATAGGCCTACCCTGAATTTGTATATATATATATATATATATATATATATATATATATATATATATATATATATATATATATATATATATATATATATATATATATATATATATATATATATATATATATATATATATATATATATATATATATATATATATATATATATATATATATATATATATATATATATATATATATATATATATATATATATATATATATATATATATTATGTTTTAGAGTTAATTGTTGATAACAGTTATACTAAAAAATAGTGCTTAATTCAAACTCATAAACAAAGTTGAAAACAAATAGGCCTAGGTCTATATTATTCTAAAATGCAATCACCCAATCTCAGCAAGCTCAGTCTCTAATTTCTAAGCAGTATATACCACTCCAAGATTAGGGACCTTTTGTCCAGATTTGAGAAATATATACTTTAACTAGAGTATTTCTCCAAGATTAGCAAAGGCCCTGTCTGAGTAAGCTACAGGGGGATAAGTTCTTAATTTTGAGTAAATTGTAGTGTTGGGCGATATTTAATATCAATATTGATATATCGATATATCAGAGCAAATATCGATATCGAATATCGAAACGAAATCATCGATATCGAAAACGATATTTGAACTTATTTGACTATTTTCGGACTTTTCTGCTACTTGTAAACGTCCTGCAGAAGAGATCCAACATAGAAAATTGTTTGGGAAATGGGCGAGAAGAAGAACTATGATGTATTTAATCCATTGACTTATACATGCTGATACACAGCATACTTACCTGTATCCATAAGTTGGTATAGCCTGTTCTCAAACTAAAAATACGTTTAGTCAGGAGGACTTCCAAATGTTGCTGAGAACCTCCAAAAGGCCTTGGCTGTATTAATGCCTTCTAAGCTGATAGGCCTTGCTCATATAAAAGAGAATTGGCTTTTTATGCTGAATCGAAATATATAGGATTCATTCAGTTTAATGTTCCCATCAAAAGATACGAGCCTGATAAAATTTGCGTTATTTTTGGGAAAGGGGAGAAACCCCCCCCCAAAAAGTTAAAGTATCTTAAAGTAAAGCGTACCATCAGATTCCGCATATCATCGAACCCTACTGTAAAGATTTTAACCTCCCGTCAGCATAAATGTAGAATTTTGTATTTTTTGTCAGAATAAAAATCTCGGATGCATGTTTATTTATTCCTTTTTCTTTCGCCAGCGTGATCGCATCAATTCAAAGACCCAAGAATGTTGGGAAAGTGCTCGTTCGAAAGAAAATAACAGTTCTAGTTCCCTTTTAAAGTGACCCGAGATATTGGAGAGCCAATAGCCCCCCTCTCACGCCCTTTTTTCCCTGAAAACACCCGATCCCAAATTTGAGATATTCATTTTGTTCACCATAGTTGAAAGATCGAAAAAATGTTCCTCCGGAGATAACCTGACTCCCTGCAACTCGAGGAAAGGGCTTTAAGTTATTAATTTGCCTATTGTTTACGTATAGTATTTTTTATTTGTAAGTAAACAGGCCTTTTTAGGGGAGGGGAATTTTCTGTGGGGGGATTTTCCACAGGTAGAATTTCCCATGGGCAGGGAAGTTTCTGGGGCTGAACTAACAAGGGGGAATTTTACACCGGAGAATTTGTCATAACTCCTATACGAAATTCGTCCTAATGTTTCTCTGCCGATTCAATTTTTGATGTAGAGATGTTCCGAGGAAATTGTCATGATCCCCCCATGGTACCCGGGGGAAGGGCTATAAGTTATGAATTTTGTCTGTTGTTTACATATAGTTTCTGTTATTTGGAAGTAAACAGACGTTTTTAGGGAGGGAAATTTTGCGCAAGGGGATTTTCCATGGAGAGAATTTTCCATGGACAGGAAAGTTTCTGAAGATGAACTTATAAGGAGAAATATTACACGGGAGAATTTGCCAGAACTCTTATATCAAATTTATTTTACTTTCTCTTTGCCGATTCAATTTAACCTCTAGATATGTTCCGGTGATATTATCTTGGATTAAATTGCAAAGAGGTTAAAATTGCCTGGGATACTTTTTTTTGGGAGACAGGGAGGGCCCACGGGAAACATTATCCATGGGAAAGTTTTCAGTGGGAGTAATTCTTCGTGGCGGAATTTTCCGCAAGAGATATACTCCATGTCAAAATTTTTCGCGGGAGAAATTCTTCATCAGAGGATTTTCCGTGGAAGAAACTTTCCATTCGGAGGATGGGGTTTCAATGAAAAATTTTCTGTTGAAGGAGTTTTCCGGCATGATTTGAAAAAGATCAAAAATTAAATGAAAGACAAGTCTTTTTTTTTTCAAATGAAAGTAGGCTTAAGAGAATTTTCTAGGCGAAATTGTCCACAAGAAAATTTCTGTGTGAAATTTTCAGCAGGGACTGATTTGTAGTGATGATTTCCTACAAAAAATTAACCAACAAAAATTAATTAACTACAATTAACTACAAAAATTAACAAAAAATTAACTACAACCAAAAATTAAATAAAAAAAAAATTTCAACGGAAACTAGGGAGACATATTGAAACTTGAAACAAAAAGAAATCCTACCGTATGCGAGGGGAGTTACCCCCTCCTTTAAAGAGTTCCAATTATTTAAAAACAACTCCTGAAACACAAGGGCTATTTAATTAGAATAAGAAGCTTGTTTTTAAAATACTAGAAAAAACGTATATGAAGGGCATCCCTCTCATATACGGAATAATTTCTGTTCGTTTTAAGTTTTAATGCTGAACCTTACTTTCAGTTGAAAAAACCTGTTTTCTTTTTTTTATTTAATCACTGAAAGGTAGAACAAATGCTCAGGGAAAAAACATTGACATGTTACTGAGTTTGAAAAGCCAAAAGTAGTCAGTAGGTCATCTTTCTTTACCCTGAGCCCGAGTAATTTCAAGTCTAGATTTCTATGATATTCACTCTTGTAGTCGAAGTTTGTTTTTATTGCTTGATTTTCTATTATTCAAAGTTTAAAAAAATTGTGCAAAATACAATTTTATTATAATTGTTGGTACTTTTCTATCGGCCATTACACACTCGAGAATTTGGATCTACAGGTACGGGGTTGAAACAACTGCTGAGCTTGGGAAATAGATAGGATACATATAATTTGGGCTGTATATTTGCACACTAGGGGGATGGTGGAGTGGGAGTTAAGTATAGCGGGGCTGCATACAATAAATAACCTAACCTAAATAAACCAAAATACCAACTAAATATTTATTAAAACATAGCTACAATGTAGTTTTCCACTGAATCGAAGCTAATTGTCTCCGTATACAAACAGCAATAAACCGGTTTTTGTATGATTTTATAGATTCAGATTCTCGAGTGTACAGTGGCTAACATATAAGTACCCAATTTTTTTTTAACGTTGCAAAGCCAAGAGTTAATCTGAATGAAAACGGATCGGAAATATCGAAATAAATATATCGAATATCGAAAATAAAATTACCGATATTTTGATATATCGTTTAATCAAATTCTTTCCCAACACTAGTAAATTGTAGTTTGCAAGATTGCCAGATATTATAGCCGAAAGAACAGCTTATTAGGCGAGAACCGTTAGTCGTTGCTTTTTGTGCCAAGGATCTTTTTAAGGGCGATCCCTTTGAGCCAACCTTAGCTGCGGAATCTCTTTTCAGAAGCTAGCCCACTGGACAGATGCATACTACAAACTCATGCTAATTAACTGCACACTTTTAACAGACCAGAGCTCGTAACTTGCTAATATTGAAGACTCGAGCTAGCGAAAAGTAAACTAAAATTGTTACAATTAGGTGAAGTTTCAACTGAGTTTTGGACTGAGGATAGCCCTAGACGATTGGCTTTTTCATCCAACCGTCTTGGGCTAAACAGAAAGCAGGTCGTTCACGTCTAGGCTGGGAGGATATCATTAAGAAAGAAGTAAAGGAAAAGGGAACTTCCTGGGATTGTGTGAAGAGGGAGGTTTTAAATAGATTGAGATGGAGAAGGAGCGTGCGTAGCTGTGTTACCATCAGATGGCTTGGTGCTGCGGTGAATTGTTAGTAGTTAATAGTTAGTAGTATCTAGTATCACAGGTAGCGCAATAGCACTGCCAAAGTAAAAAGCATTGTGGGCACAATGTATAATTTTTTTCTTTTTCTTTTGTTTAGACTAGGACACTTCGTATCGAAGGAGTTGTCGTAGAAACTTCGAAAAGGGATCATTCAATTGGAATTGAAAGGGCTAGTGCCATTTTAATAGTCGAAAGTGATTAGAGGGCAACTAACATCCTACCCACGACCATCACTTCCCCAAACACATCTAATCAAAATTTAAAGAAACCATTTTTTCAACGTACTTGAAAGGTCTGGAAGTAATGTCTTTGAGGATGACAACCCCCCCCTCCCCCACCACAGTCCTCAGGGCAAATGGTGTGAGTTATTCCCTGGGGGCATATAATGTTTGTATAGAAAAGGTGATCGTATAGACTTCAAAGGGGACTTATTGGATTGGTTATCATAAGTTCTAGTTCCCTTTTTAAGATTCAGAGTGATCAGAGAGTAGATACCCCCCTCCCCCATCACACCTCATATTTTTCCGAAATACATCCAATAGAAACTTTGACATGGCCATTTATTGTCTTAGAAACCTTGAAAGAGTGCATTCGATTGAAAATTGACATGGCCAGGGCCCTTTTTAATAGTCGAAGGTGATGGGAGGGCAACTAACCCCCCTCCCACACCCGTCATTTCCCCAAACACATCCAATCAAAAGTTTGAGATTGCCATTTTGTTCAACGTAATTGAAAGGTCCAGAAATTATGTCTTTGAGGATGAACCCCCCCCCCCCGAGCCCTCAGTGCAAGGGTTGTAAGTTATACCCTGGAGGCATATAAGGTGTATTTAGAAATCATGATCGTATAAACTTTGGAAGGGGCTCGTTGGATTGGTAATCTAATGCCCATCTTAAGATTCAAAGTGATCAGGCGCTGGATACACCCACACCTCGCATTTTCCCAAAGTAAATTTGATAGAAATTTTGAGATTTCCAATTATTGTCAAAGAAACTTCGAAAACAGCTCATTGAAATGGAAATGGAAACAGCCAGTTCCCTTCTTAATAGTCGAAAGTGATTGGAAGGCAAATAGCCCCTCTCCCACGCTTTCCCCAAACTCATCCAATCAAAATTATGAGATATAGCCATTTTGTTCAACGTAAATGAAAGGACCGAAAATTATGTCTATGAGGATGACACCCCCCCCCCAGCCCTCATGGAAAGGGTTGTAAGTTATTGGTCTGGGGGCAAAATAAGATATACATAGAAAGGGTGATCGTGTAAACTTCGGAAGTTACTTGTTGGATTTATAGTCAGAAGCTCTAATGCCCTTTTTAAAATTCAGAGTGATCGGAGGTTGGATAACCCGCCCCCTCCAAGCCTCGTATTTTCCCGAAATGCATCGGTTGGAAATTTTGAGATGACTATTTGTTGTCGTGGAAACTTTGAAAAAGGCTCATTATATTAGAAATTGAAAGGAATAGTGTTATCTTATAATGGTAAAAAGCGATTAGAGGGCCACAACCTCTCCCCCCCCTTACGCCAATCAATTCCCAAAAAATCAAAATTTTAAAATAAGTCGAATCAAAATTTTAAGATAGCCATTTGTTTAGTGTAGTTGAAAGGTATGGAAATTATGTCTTTGACAACCCCCATAACTTATCAAGACGAGAACATAATTTGCCCATTACTGGAAAAAAATGGCTGTGAATTGTCAGTTTAACATACATATAGTAATGTACATTCCTTACAGTTTAGATAACTTTTAACTTATTAAAGTTGAAACATTTTAAACGTATTTTTTAAATTAGTTTATATAATAAATAACCGAGTCAAACTCAAAATGAGTAAAATTAACTTGAGTAGGGCTGAAAACCCCTAAACCTTTTCAAGACCAGAACATAATTTGCACGTTACTGAAAACAAAATACACCTAGAATGTTTGCACTTTGTTTTTACTTGTTTTAAAATGTCTTTAGTAGATATATAAAGGGGGAAGTCTTCCCCTTGCAATCCAATTACAGCGCGAGTATCTGGTGCACTTTTTAAAAGTAACAAGAAATTCGAGGGCAACCAGCATTTCTCTCAAGCCCAATCATTTTCAAAACGCATCCATTCAAAATTTTGAGACAGCCATTTCGCTCACCATAGTAGAATGGTCCAGCAACTATGTCCTTAGAGAAATTAGGCATGCCAACTCCCTACAATTTTGCAATTGGCCCATTATGCTTTAAAATAAATCAAAAGTCATTGTGTTAATGGTTGCCAATTAGAAACTTCGTCAATATATTGAGAATGACTGGGGTATTAAGTTGAAACTTTTGGAGATACTACTATTACTAATTCTGCTCTTAAAATTTAAATAAACAAAAAGAGTGTAAGTCTATCCTGGTTATCAAAGAGCATAGATAGAAAATTTAGGAATGATATTAAGTTTTAGTTTTCAGGTCAACATCAGAAGTTATAAAATTAAATTAAAAATACTGTTTGTCTCAGGATTGAAAATTGTTGAAAAATTTCTCCAACATTAATTTTAAACCAATACTATGGAGTCTTATAGAAGAAAACTGAAAAGACATACAATACTATTTTTTCCATGAAAAAGACTTTTCAATAATAAACGAGCAGAAATTAATTTAAAAAACTTTTTCCACAAGACAAGTTTTTCAAAGAAAAGTAAAGATCTTTATTAATCCGAGAATGAGCAAAAATAAAGTCAAATAATCTTACAAGCGTAATACTACAACAAATCACTATCAACAAATAAACGAAACTCAAAACGAACAGAAATTACAATAAATAGCCGAGTCAAACTCAAAATGAGCAAAAATTAACAAGAGTAGGGCTGATAACCCATATGCCTTCTCAAGACCAGAACACAATTTGTGCTTTATTTAAGTGTTTTCACCTTTCTTACTTTCATAAATGAAAAAATATTAAAATTTTACGGAAGAAATGCAATATATGTCAATTAAACTCACAATGTACGGTTATTTGTCTTTTTTTTTTTAGTAAAGCGTAAATTGTGTTCTGGTCTTGAGAAGGTATAGGGGTTATCGGCCCTACTCATGTTAATTTTTGCTCGTTTTGAGTTTGACTCGGCTATTTATTGTAGTTTCTGTTTGTTTTGAGTTTCATTTACTTATTGATAGTGATTTGTGGTAGTTTTAAGCTTTGAAGATTATTTGACTTTATTTTTTCTCGTTCTTGGCTTAATAGAGCTCATTCCATTTCTCTGAAAAACTTTTTTTTTTATATTTTTTTTTAATTCATCTATTGATTATATCAAATCATCCTGTTTCTTCAGATTTCAAAACTGGTATTTTAAAATTATTGTAATTTATTTTACCATCTAATATAACTGACTCCACTTATTACAGTACTCCCCTCATTAGGAAGAGAAGTCACCGTCTCTCAATAAGTCAATTTCAAAAAAATGTTCTTGCACTTGAACATTCTGCTTCACCTCAGTCTCGGTCAGCAGGGTAGCTATTTTCTTGTGGACAACTTTAAATTTGATACCAATTTGAGACGTCAAAATTTGAGACATCCCTTCTATGGCGATAAAAAATATACCCAGATTGCTTAAAAGTTATTTGAACTCTAGTTTACCATAAGCTTATAATTATTAATCTGGTGTGAACTTCTCTTTTCTCGATTGAAATGCTTTTCTTGAGCACCACTGACAGATATTGATGAAATGTCTACTGATGACTGTAATAGACATATCCGTACTGAGAGCAAAAATAATTGAAGCAAATGGATTGAATGGCAAAGAAGAAATATCAAACATCATTCAATAAAAATGACAATAGAAATTATTCTCTATTTAGGTTTGATTTTTTTCCTTTTATGTGTTCAAAAAGATCTCTCTTTTTCCACAGAACAATCGAGACTATAAAAGGATTGGAGCGAAATACCAAACTAAAAGAAAAAATATATATTTTAGCTCGTTTCTTTCTTTAAGATATCCAAGATCGCTTTTACTTGAACAAACACTTAAAGGCAAAATTAAGGCGCTACTACTACTACTACTAACAACTCACCGGAGCACCAAGCCGCCTGAGGCCAACATAGCTACACACGCTCCTCCACCGAAATCTATTCAAAGACACTTTCTTTACACCCTCCCAAGAAGTACCCATTTCCCTTAAATCTTTCTTTGTGACATCCTCCGACCCTAACTGCGGACGACCTGCTTTCCGTTTAGCCCTAGACGGTTGGCCGAAAAGGACAATCTTTGGCAATATCTCATCCTTCATCCGCAGAACACGCCCTAGCCATCTAAACCTTTCTCTCATTATAGCCCTAAAAGTGGGATTGAATCACACATTTCGTACAGACTACTGTTTGAAATATACTCAGTCAGCGGGTGCCCAGAACAATTCATAGGCAATTTCTCTGAAAAACATCTAGCAAATCTTTATCCGCTTTTTGGAGCGTCCACACTTCAGAATCATCTTTGACCACCTTCATCACTGTAGCCTCCAATATTCTGATCTTGGTTTGCAGACTTATATTCCTATTCTTCCAAACTTTTTTTTAACTTTGAAAACACACCCTGAGTCTTGACTATTCTACTTTTAACATATTCACTGTTTTCACAGTCTTTGCTAATAATGCTACCAAGATAAGTAAAGCTGTCCCCTGATCAAGTTTTTCGTTACCCAACGTCACTTTTTCATATTGACTTATTCCTAGCCTTCAGGGGCGAACCCAGGGGGAGTGGAGATAATGGAAATACAACCGACCACCTAAGTTTGGGAAATTTGTCCTGTAGAGTCGACATTCTTATAGATCTTGACTAATACGAAAGGATAATACACGCTGCAAATCTAAAAAAAAACGAGGAAAAAAAATGAATGATTTTTTATTTTACAAAATAAAATTTTAATCAAAAAAATCTTGAAAAGTAACCAAATTCATTACGGGTTTTAATCTAATTGATATAAAGTAACGTATGCAAAACAAGTAGATCATATGTGATGATCTCCACACGAAAAATTTTGTTTTATAAAAATGCAGTTGAGAACAATGCCAGGCTGCCGCCAAGTAAGCCACGTGCTTTTAAAACCTCAGGCTTCTAAGACGTTTGAACTGTATCTAAATCACGCGTGTGCTTTTTCAGTGTCTATATAAAACTCTACACACCTGTTTGTTAATTTATTGTCCATCATGTCAAAACAAAAATCCACAGCAATAGGCTTTTCGAAATATAAAAGTTGGTTGATAGCAGGCCTTAGTTGGTTGATACAAAACTTAGGTTAAATTGAAAACAAATTAAAATACTTAAGGGGGCAAAATTATGATGGAGCCTCATCTATGAGCGGCCAGTTTCAAGGTTGTGCTGCATTAGTCCGTGAATGTTTTCCCATACAGTCTATGTTCACTGTACAAGTCACTCCTTAAACTTAACCCTGTGCAGTTGCTTAAGTGAAATTTTAAAGGAATTAATGACTTTTTTCAACTATAAAATACCTTTATAGTACTTTTATAGTGGCCTACTGAATAGTAACTTTATGATACCAAAGGGTATATTTTTTTAGTTTTTACAGGTATTTTCACTTGATTTGGGAAAATTGGCACCACCTTTGCCCCCCCTAGTATTTGACGAAATTACGCGACTGTATACAGAGGGATCGCAGATAGTTTCACTCGAATATACACCCTCTTCATATTTTCATTGTAATAAATTTTACTTCCTTCCTCATTTTTCTTTTCCAATTTGTAATTCTATTCCTTTCTCATGAGACATATATGAGGTAAATAGATGCACATAGACTATTATCAACAATGAGAAAAAAGGAGGGGGCCCGTGCTAGGGGCTAACTATCAATTCCCTGGTTAAATTAATGGTTACAGAAAGGTCAGTGATAGATAACCCGGACTTCTCAATGATGATGAACACTGCCTGCGTACGGACTGATTTTATGATTGTGAAAAATACCTACACCTTGGATTCTGAAATATAAGGACATTGCGAGAGGATAAGGGACTTGATGAACTTCCCAAGCAGGCATTTAAATTTAAGCTAGACATCCTTGCTATGTGCGAGGTTCGTCGGCTCAGCTTCAGGACAGAAATACAGAAAGGATATAAATTATTATTTTCTGGACGGGATAACTACCGCCCCAAGGGAGTCGGTTTACTCTTGGACAAAAAGCTTCCAAAGCCATACTAGAATGGAAACCAGTTATCAGTCGTATCCTGAGAATCAGGTTTGCTTCCCAACAATCTAAAATGACACTGGTTTCAGTCTATGCTCCGACAAATGACGCAGACAGTGATATCAAATATGAATTTTATCGTACCTTGAAACATGTGATAAGAGCTGCACCTTGGCATGACATGATGTGTGTTCTCGCAGATTTTAATGCCAAAGTTGGCGACGACACAGCATATGCATCCAGCGTTATCGAAAGGCATGGCGTCGGTAGCCTGAATGAAAATGGCTCAGCTATTGAACATGGGTTGTTGATCGTTGGAACGTTATTTCCACATAACAATCACAAATACACTTGGACGTCCCCGGACCACAGAACCCAAAACCAGATCGATCCTTTTCCTTGGAGTAAACCTCGAAGAAAAAGTCTGTTCGACGTAAGAGCTATGAGAAGTGCTGATTTAGGATCAGACCATGAACTAGTTATCGCCAAGTCCAGATCAAACTTAGAGCTCCAAAAGGAAGGGGACATACTCAGAAAATGTTTGACGTGGACAAGCTGAAGAAAACAGAAACGAAGAGAAAGTTTTCCCTATCTCTCAAAAATCGAATTGAAGTACTGGGAAGTCACAACACCGAAGACACAGGAATTGTTGAATCGACATGGACTGCATTCTCATCTACCTATGCAGAATCTGCGAAAGAGATCCTAGGCGTCCGAAAGAGACTTAAAGAAAGATAATTCCCAGTGAAATATGAAAGACCATTGCTGAACTCACCGCCTTAAAGAGACAGAAGGATAGCGCACCTTCAGAAGAAAAAGGAAGTCAAGAAGCAAACATGAAATGACAAACGTAAATTCACCAAAGCCAAAGCTGAAGTAGAGGAAGCTGCCAAGAAATGTGACTTAAGGCTCGTCTACAAAATAACGAATGAAATTGTGGAGCGTGCAAAACTGCCGAAGGTCCTGTGAAAGACAATAAAGGAAACCTCCTAACTTTTGAAAAGCAGATTAAAGAATATTTGGCAGAACCTTTTGAGAATATTCTTAATCGACCTAGACCGCCTCAGACACCCCATATCCCAGAAGTACCTTTACTCAACTTGGACATTAACCTAGACTCAATCTCTTTCATTTAGGTCTTAAGTGCCACTAAGAAGTTAAAAAATGGCAAGTAACCTGGTGATTGCATTGCTGCTGAAATGATAAAAGTTTCATTGGGCATATTTACGACAGTTTGGCTGACCCTTTCAGAACCGTATGGGAAACGGAAAAAGTTCCCAAAGATTAGAGCAAAGGCATTATAGTAAAACTATTTAAGAAAGAAGATGTCAAGTCCTGTGGAAACGGGAGGGGGATCGCCCTTTCATCTGTAGCTGCTAAGCTCTGCAGTCTAATACTATTAAATAGAATCATCAATCAGATAGACCAAAAACTCCGCTAGGAACAAAGTGGTTTTAGACCTAGGAGAGCGTCCACTGACCTTATCTTCATTATGTGAATGCTAATTGAAGAGAGTTATGAACGGAGGAGGAAATTTCTGACCTTATTCACACACTTCAAAAAAGCATTCAATTCAATCGGTCGAGAAACCCTGTGGAAGATTTTATACCACTATAGATTTCCAAAGAAAATGTAAATCTGATAATGGTCGTGTATGAAGAAACAGAATGCTGCGTTCGGACCAGTACTGGTGACATAAGATGGTTAAAAATCACTTGGGGGTTAACGACGGATGCGTGCTATCTCCCTTCCTGCTCATCATTGTCATCGACTTCATCGTCAAAAATGCTAACGGCAAAGGAGCAAGAATTAGCACCTCAAAACAAATGTCATATATAGAATTTGCTGACGACCTAACCCTCCTAGATAAAGCTTATAAGAATTCTTTAACCATGTAACAGACCGAGCCAAAAAAGAGGGACTACACTTTAACGTAAAGAAGACAAAATGTATAGCCGTTTGCCGCGGTCAAGCTCTCGAGATTTTCCATAAGGGCGAAAGAGTTGAGCAAGTACCATGCTTTCGATACCTTGGCAGTATAGTTGTAGAGAGAGGCAACATAGCTAAAGATGTCCATACCAGATTTGGGATGGCACAGACTACCTTGAATCGGCTCTCATCAATATGGAAATATCCAAAATTCACATAAAGGCTCAAAATGAGACTCTTCAACAGGAATGTGATGAGCATACTACTATCTCACTTGAAACCTGGAAACTCGGCCAAACTCTAGAGAAACGTCTGCTTACCTTTCAGAATTACTGTCACCGACGATTGTTGCATGTCCGCTGGCACAACCGCACCATGCAACCACCCATCACAGAAGTAATCAAGCATAGATGCTGGCACTTTCTTGGTGTATTACGCATACTGGACAGTAGACTACTGAAGATGACGTTTCAATGGAATCCAGGGGGCTCAAGACGCAGAGGCAGGCTGATGAATACTCTACGCCAGGCGTACGAAAAAGACCGAGCAACAGTTAACACTGCTATTGTGCCAGACTGGGCGATGTGTTAGCCGCTGCCCAGCTTCAAGAAGAATGGCGGAGTCTCACTGATGATTTGATAATTCCACTGTAATATTCTCTCCATACGTAAGATTGCGCATCCAAAGAGAAAGAAAGACAAATTAACACAGTTCCGTAGGAGAATTCAGGTAATTCTTCCCAATTTTTTTGAAATGAAAGCAAACTTATTTTGTAATACCATTTATCGTACGTACTCAAGGAATGATCTGTTTTTGAAATTTCTATTCATTTCTAAGTAATGAGTGACTTTTCTATATAGGGACAGGTCAAATGACTCCTTAAGCCTTAAGGCATATTTCTGTTAAGCTAATACAATTTTTCACAAGCATATGGATATGCATACCTGTCCCCTTAGATAACTTTTTGTATCGAAGCTACTCGCCTGAAGCTACTTTCTTAAGTGCTACTAAATTTGTTTTTGTTTAAACGAGGAATTAAACATCTATTTCTTCTTTAAAAAAATTACAAAAATAAACGACACTATATTTGATTTTTTTTCCACCCTAAACTTATTTTTTCCTTCAATTCTTGTACGGCTTCTTCGTTCAGCTCCTTAATAAGGGCTGAGGTGTCTCATCTCCCCTAGATTGGAGGTGGCTAGAAATTATATAAGAGAATAAGTTTTCAACTGAAACGTAAGAGCAAAACTTAAACGAAAAAAAATTATTCCGTGTAAATAAAAATATCATGGCAGTATTGTTTCTAAATTAAATTTTAATCAGAAAAGAGCAAAGATTAATTTAAAAAACAATATTTTTCCGGGGAAGTAAAAAGTTAAGTTAAAACTTAAAACGAACAAAATTATTACTTCACAGCCTATCTAATATATATATATATCAATAAAACTAGTGCAAATAAATCAGCTGGTGATATTTGCCTATGTCTTTGGATTACAGAAAACTAGCGCTTTACTGAAAACACAACTGCCATATGTAAAAACAAGAATATTGATTTGGGAGTCAAAAGTGAAAAGGTAGCCTCACAACAACAAACTAATTTATAACGTTTTTCAGAGTGCATAAAAATAATATGTTTAAAGTCATAAAACAGCATACAAAATAATGAAATGATTTTTCAGGTAACATCTTGGTTTCACCCAGTATTACTCGAAATGAAGAACAGATAAACCGTAATACTGACTCTAGATATCCAGTTATTTCTCTCGAAAAAAGGGAGAATTTCAAGTTATGATATAAATTCTAAAGCGAGTCTGTAGTCTTAATACTAATAAGATTCCTTCACTTCGGACTTGTATACAAAAAAATCACGAAATGACCTTTTCAGATCCAAAACGACATTCAATCATTGAACTGAGCTCATTGTTCAGAAGTGATGCCAAACTAAACAATAACAAAAATAAAGCAAAAATCTAAAAGTGCTTTAATTTTATACTGTTAAAAGTATCCTTAAATTGTTTACAATTTCCGTACCAAAACTCCTATATTGTTTTGTGTTTTTAGTAAAGCACTATTTTCTCTAATCCTAGGAAAATAGGGAAATATTATCAGTTGATTTATTTGCTACTACTTTTATTGATATATTTTAGATAGGTTGTGAAGTAATGGTTTTTTGTTCCTTTTAAGTTTCAACTTCGCTCTTTACTTCCCTCGGAAAAACTTCGTTTATTAAATTAATGACACTTAATTGGTGCTATCATGACTATTTTTTTAAAAGTACGTTGAAATGAGTATTAGCTTTCAAAGAAGTGGTTGAATAGTTCTCTAAGATATTTTAGCACTGCACTAGCAGTGAGGGAAAAAATACAAAAAACATGTTATGGATACCCAGGCTAAAATATGATTTTCTCGTATTTAAATAAATCAAAAGACTCTAAGTGTATCCATGTTGTCAAAGAGCATAGAAAGTTTTATTGGGGAATAGTATCATGTTTTATTTTTCAGGTCAACTCGAGGAAGCATAAAATAAATTAAACAATACTATTTGTGTCAGGATTAAACATTAGTGAAAAGTTTACTTATAGCAAGCCAAACTATGGATTCTTATAAAAAAAAACAGTAAAGATATACAATAAAATTTGCACAAAAAAGATTATTTCAATAAAAAACGAACAGAAATTAATTAGAGAAGACTTTTTCCAAAAAACAATTTTTTCAACGAAAATTAAAGAGCTTCATTAAACAAAACATGAGCAAAAATAAAGTAAAATATTCTTCCTAGAATAATCTTCCTAAAATACCACAAATCACAATCAATAAATAAATGAAACCCAAAACGAAATTAAATTACAATAAATAACCAATTCAAACCCCAAAGCGAGGAAAAATGAACATGAGTAGGACTGATAACCCCCATACCTTCTCAAGGCGAGAATATAATTCAGACTTTACTAAAAACGAAATACATTTTGATATTTTCACTTTTTTGACAAATAAAAAATAAATAAAAAATTGTTAAAAATTTAAGGAATAATTATCAGTATATGCTTATCAAACTGACAATCCACTGTCATTTGTTTTCAGTAAAGCACAAATTATATTCTGGTCTTGAAAAGGGATAGGGGTTTTCATCCTTATTCATGTTAATTTTTGCTCGTTTTGAGTTTCGCTCGGTTGTTCATTATAATTTTTGTTCGCTTTGGGTTTCATTTATTTATTTATGGTGATTTGTGGTAATTTTACGCTAGGAAGATTATTTGACTTTATTTCTGCTCACGTTTCTGCTTAAGAGGGCCAAAGGTTACACGAAAAAAAGAAAATTAATGTTTGGAGGGGCTCACAATAGAGAGTAGAATTCTGAAAAAGATTTTAAATTTCAAAAGTTTTAGTTATTCAAATCTAAAAGTTATGGGCTTAGAACAAAACCAAAAAAAAAGAGAATTGGCTAAATTTATGAATTGAAGAATAAGGGTAATATAAATAATTCGCTCGTGGGATGTCCACAAATCTAATAACTCTATTTAAGCAATCATAAATCAGACACGACAGTTAGACTTAAGTTGAAAAAAAAATTAGTAAACTTGGTATATATAAAATAGCCTCATCAATCTGTAAAATTAAAATTTTTGAGTGAGGAAAGAGGCTCCAAGATGAAAAGATTCCACCCATTATGGGAGGGAGAATTCATTTTCTGGTGTATGAAGGGTTAGAAGGCTCTGAAATGATATAAAAACTGATGAAGGCTCTGAATGATACAAACTTTACCTGGTCGGTTGTTAAAATTGTTCTCGCAAGATCGTGGGCTAAAAAGAATTATATTGTGATATTGAAATAACGCAATGGGGGATATTTCACCCAAAGACATGACCCTCCATACAATATTATTAAAAATAGTCCGTGATTGTGATAGAATTGAAGGTTCGAGTAGGGGATCTGGGCTCTACCTGGGGTATAATGAGAATTTTATCCGATACATGCTGTCTGAGAATCAAATTAGACACTAGATCTTCTCATTAAACAAAGTTAAATAATAAAAAGTTGAAGATTTCTACTTCACGTCCGAAAGTCTTTATAACAGAAAATAAAAGAAAATTCCTGGCGGGGAAGGTTCAAGGTAGAGAATAAAATACTGAAAAAATTTAGAAAAATGAGTTTAAGGCTAATGAAGTGAAGTTTTTTCGGTTTTAGTTATTAAAATCCAAGGGTTACAAACTAAAAATGCGAAGTTGTTAAAGTTATGAATTTGAAGAGTTTATAGGGTTGATATGAAAATCAGTATTAAAAGAAAAGCATAGTAACCCTAGTACACATATTATCAAAAATTACTCGCTTCAATCTGTAAGGATTGAAGGTTGGAGTGGAGGTTAGGGGTGATAAAAAGAATTTGCTCTACGGATAATATTATGCTTCAAAATTAGATAGTTTATATAGCAAGTATTCACTATTAAATAATAAGTGGCGATAATTAGAATTGCATTTCAATGAAAAAAAAAATTGAATTACACTTTTCCAAGTATGTTCATTTCACCAAACCCATACAAATGTGATTTTAAAATCAGGCATTAATAGACTTGAGAATGTTGTTACAAAAATGTCGCAATCAATTTAAATATGTACTTGAACTTGTTGAAAATATCGAACTTTTTGGTTATAATTGAACGCTTTGCCAAGCACTCTCTATGGTTAATTTTGGCTAGTGTGAATAATCCAGCAATATTCATGCTACTTTGGGTATCCTAGCGTAGAAACTGTTGGCAGTCTGTGGGAGGTATTTTGGAACATTCACTCGCTGTGAATTCGTGAACAACAGGTGAAACCCTATGGGATTTGTTTCAGAAATAGAACTGAAAGGAAGTGCTAACCAATGAACAATAAATGGTATTCTGTAGAGCGTCTGGAAATACAAAAGTTCATAACCCGTAAACAACCGATGGGAGTCTCAGGGAGTCATAAACAACACGTTACAGTCTCTTGGGGGTCTAAAAACAGAAAATTCATAGCCTATAAACAATCCCCGAGTAGGTTGTAGCGCAAAAAACGGATTCGTGTCTCTTGGGGGTCTAGAATAGAGAATTCCTAACAAGCAAACAACAGCAGATATTCTTTCAGTTTTTTCCCTTAGATGCAATAACTTAGCCTCTCTTTGAGCTTTTTAGGTATGAGAGAAAATAATAATGTTGTAGGAATTCCGAAATGTCCTGTGACGCTCACAAATGCATCCGGTAAAAACATAAACATTAATGTGTATATCACTAGTGGGCAACCCCTGAAAATACCAAATAAGACCCTAGGAAATGACTCAAAAGACTCGTGACATCATCGTCACCTAACGGAAAATCGTGAAACTAAAAAAGTCTTCCCGAAAGTATTGCCTAGGTTTCTACTGCACCATTTTATATTTCACGACAAGCAAATAATTTAAAAACACCGTTCTTTGCTATGGAGTGGCAGGTGTTTCAGGGCATACTCTAAGAGTGTTTTTAATATATTTTATGTAATTTATCTACAGAAGAACATTTTAAAACAAATATTTTGCTATAGACATTCAAAATTACAAATTTCGTTTTGTTTAAGAAAAAAATTAACTTAGTAATTTATTTAAAACAGCATACTTTTGTAGAAAACACAGTAAAATAATAATTACTACAGACTTGTAATTTTTTTCATTTTCACTAACACCTCTATTACACTTTAAATTTGTGATTCAATATTGAAAAAACTGTACCATTCCGCAACAAAATTAAAATGTTTAGAGTTGACATCAACAATTTTTTTCTTCCTTTGTATTTTTTTTTTCAAGCTTTTATTTGAGAGAATAACAAGGCTCTTGAAGATGAGGATCAGAGGCGGGAAGGAAACAAAACCTAGGGAACATGGTCTTAGGATACGTCAGTCTGGATAAGGGGGATACTGTCTCTAAAATACATAGGAAATACTTGACTAGAGATGTATCTACGAGCACCATATATTTTTCTTGTTCACAAATACAAAAGACCCATGAACGACTTTAAACAAGTGAACAAGTTTAACACATTTAGACAAGTAGAACAAGTGAACAAATTTATTATGAAAATTTATTTAAAGAGTCTGATTCACTTCGAACTACATGGAAATTAATCAAGGAAAAATTGGAAACAATACTAAGACAATACACCCTGAAGTGATCATAAATGACAATGGTATTGAATTGAAGTGGAAGGATGTTGTTGCAAATTATTTTTGTAATAATTTTTCATATATTAGTGCTACTGTTGAACTGAATTCCCTTGAATCTCCGTTTTATTAATATAAAGAATATCTCCCGCCATCTGAAAATTATAATATATTCCTGACCCCTGTTACTTCGGTGAGTTCCAGAAAGTCATTATTAATTTAAATAATGGTAATTCCCAAGGTCTAGATCGGCTCTCCACAAATATTCTAAAAAGAACTTGCTTCTGTAATCCATGTCCCGTTGCTTCATATTTTAAATGCATCTATATCATCAGGGATCTTTTCATTTGATACGCTAAACATGAAATTTTGCTGGGAAAAAAAATTAGTACCACAGGTATTAGAGGTAAAGACCCAGATCCAATAAAATCTTGACTGCATTGCCAAAAAATTCAGATAGAAATAAATGGGCACCTGTCAAGCCATATTGTTATTGATGACATTAGAGTCCCCCAGGAATCAATATTAGGGTCATTACTATTTTGATTTATATAAATAAAATTCCGAGGCGCTTATCAGTAATTTTTGCAGATGATACGGTGTTGACAATAAAAGCTAAACCCCATCTTTTTTGGTTCAGAAAAGGGTGAAAGCAATAAAATCTTTAAATAACTGGTTTGTATGTAACTACCTAGCTCCGAGCTTTTCCAAAACAGAATTCATGATTTTTGGGCGGTCACAGCGGGCAGTAAATAGAATTTTCATAGAAGAGTTAATTGTAAACCAAAGTAGGATAAAAAAAAGTAAATTCATTTCGTTACATTGGTATTATTCTCGATGAGCTTTTATCTTTCCGTAAGCATTCTAATTATTTGAGATTGAAACTTGCCCATAACTTAGGTTGTCATCACAAACACAAATGTTTTTATGATAACACAAATATGTGTTTCCTTTTTCATCCTAAAAATTTTATACCATTCTGTAATTGAATCATATCTTAATTATTGCCCTGTAATCTACCTCAACCCATTTATGGTTCATCTGTAACCTCTTCAGATAATTCAAATAAGCCAATTAGAATTATGGGTACTTTTGTTCATCGCCCAGTGAGGCTTCAAAATCTCTCGGAAACCCAAACTTTATTTGTTTTTCTCAATATACTTAATCTCAAACAACTAAAAGACCTGGGTATTATGATATCCAATCTTCAACAATCTATTTCCATGATTTGGGTATAATTGAAATTCCCACTTTTCCTGCCCACCACGCCCGCTCCAAGAAGGATCGCCTTCCCCCAATCAAAGTGGAAAGAGCTAGATTCTCAATCAGATACCAGATTCCTTATATTGTAAATAAAAAGTAATTTAGTAGAAATGTTCCCAAGTTTCAAGAGCTGACTTTCTTCGAAAGACATATTTCAAAACTAGTTCTTTGACTGGATGTTGGGATTGATAAATAATAGATATTTTTATGAAATTTGTTGTGGTGTTTTCGTGCTGGGGTGGCCTCTGTTGTCTCCTACCTTGTATACTTTTTTTTATTGATATCCTTTTGTTATTTTGGCATTTTCTTATATCTGTTTATGGCCGACAAATCGAGCCCTGCTCCCCCTCTACCAGTTTAGAAAATTATTTATCGTGGTATTTTGTCAATAGAAGATCCTGTCGTGTCTTGCACCGAAGGAGCATTTACGTTTTTTCGGCAAGGGGTATATGACAACATTCATTTTCGAGCAAAATATTTTAAACTTTAAAATGTTGGCTAGCCCTTGGAAAATATTTTTTAGTCAACGCCTCTGGGATTTGTCTGTTAAAGGTTAGTAATACTCCTTATAACATGATTAGGTTAATTTTAAACTTACAGAAATAGATTCAGAGCCTAAATTACACTTTGAGAATATTTTTTCAGCTGCTGTCTCCACCATTCCCCTCCAAAGGGCAGTAACCTCTAATGATCTTAGCAAAATTTATGAGTATAAAAATTTTAGAAGTAAACTTGAAATTAAAATAAATTTTTATTTTCTTAAATTATGTACTTTGCTATATTGCAGATGAGCACACCACTTGACATTTTTTTGTAGCCTTTGCCATTTCCACATATAGACTACTAGCCTGGGGTAAGATACAATGTTCAATTGAGCAAATTTATGTAAAACTAAAACCCTTGCATGGTATTTGTTTAGCCTTGTGACACCTGATAAGGAGACATGTTAAGAAAACAATTCTTACTTTAAAATATGTATAATCATCCTAGTTTTTATTTAATCCAAAGGGAGAACCTTTATCATCAAGTCTTTCCTCTAAAAATCCTCAAAAGAAAAAAAGTTTCCAAATATCACCACTTTGAAAATTCAATGCTAAAGTTTTTAAATTGCCGCCTAATAAGTTCTTTTATAGATAGCGTTCATGCCGGTCTTTTTAATATTTTTTTTTTAAAGAGTAGTGGCGAAGGGGGAATAGCAGTGGCATAAATACAAATATTAAAAGCAGTGGTTAAAATCAAAATGTTGTATTTTCAGCGAAAAACCAAAAATACAAAATATAAACAGCATTGAAAAGAAATGAAATAATATAAAAAAAATTATATAAAAAATCCATTGATTTTGAATTGAAGTTATGAGGTTAGATTAGGTTACAAAAGATGCATGGAATTTCCATAATTTCAATTTACCACTACTTTTTCTTTAAACACATTTTTTGACACACATGCTAAACGCTATCTATAAAACAACTTATTTGCCAGCAGTTTACAGCAGCAATTTCAAAAGACTTAAGCATTGAATTTTCAACGTGGTGATATTTGGAAAATTTTTCTCTTTTGAGGATTTTTAGAGGAAAGACTTGATGATAAAGGTTCTCCTGTTGGATAATATAAGAACTAGGATCATTATACATATTTTAAAGTATGAATTGTTTTCTTAACATGTCTCCTTATCAGGTGTCACAAGGCTAAACAAATACCCATTGCACTTTTTTTTATCAAAGAGGATTTGAGAAGAATTGTATATATTAATGAATAGCTCAAAATATAAACTGTGTGTCAATATGGTTATTGTTAAATATATTTAACATCAAACAATTAAAGACATTAGTTTATTGACTTACCTACAAGGGCATATTTTGTAGATATTAATTATGCTATTTTGATGTAGGGTAAAGGTATTGACGATTTGACAGTTTTTGTAAAAAATAAGTTTTTTATTCCAGAAGTCCTAATTTAAAGACTTTTGTTTTGAAGAGGGTTTCAGTATATAGGGAAACATCTAGGAATCTAGGCTAATTGTTTGATGAGAAGTTTGAAGTTTTATCTGAAAAGGGTACAAAACTCCAATTTTTTGAAATTAGAGCACTTTCACCTACAAATTCAACACAACAAAAAAGCTACCTTTTTTCAACACAGGTCAGAACCAATCTGACACATGTTGAAATACTTGGGGAATACATGTGGGCAGAACCTGGTGCATTCAACATATGTTAAAATAGGCCTACTTGGGGAATACCTTGTGGGTGGAACTGGGTGTACTGTATTTAAAATGTATATTCTTGTTTCTTTGTTTTTCTTTAAATTTATAAAAGTATAAAACACTATTCAAAAGTAGAAATAATAAAACTAACAAAATTGTTTCAAGTATATAGTATTTAGTATAACCAAATTTGTTGAACAAATTTTAATACATAGCATTAAATACAAATAGTATTTAGTATAACAAAATTGTTTCACTAGCATTTTGGAAGGGATAGGGTCTAGGAAAACAGGAGTGGATTTCAAGAAATTTATGCAGTTTATGATCATTGTATTTGATTTAGTGGATTTTATTATCATATGCAGGTTCTTAGCTTCATCCAAAACATAGGTCAGGATATTTTTGGAGAGGGGTTTACCCCCCCCCCCAGAAAATAAGATTTTCCAAATTGTAGAATTTTTTTAGTTATATTGATAAGTGCTAAGGAAAGGGAAAAATGACTTCCTTGCAAACCTTGGCAATTTTTGGCTGTAGCAGGCACCCATAAATTCAACAGCTATATTTTCTTCAGTGGACCCTGGAATTTTGACACCAATTATTTCTCATTTGTTTTACATGTTCAACAAAGTTTCAACAGAATCACCTATATTTTGACAGGGCCTGTTGCTGTCTGTCAAAAATATTGACAAGTTTGCTACAAGATATTTGCAAAAGAAATAAATCAATTTATAGAGGCCATTATCTATATTTGAATTTGACTGAAGGAATATTTTTAGTGCACCTGGTATTCCACTGCATGAAAGAAGAATTTTTTGACACTTGGAACCTATTTTTGACAATGTAATATTTGTTGCCATTTAAATTTAAATTTATTAAGAAAAAACTAGTGTGACTAGAATTCAAATAAAATCAGATATATTCTGATGCATTGGTGCTAATCCCAACTTTTCTTGGCAATAAATAACCAAGTAAACAGAGTTTGAACATTACATACCTGAAAAATTGTCACGAGCTCCTTTCTTGTCAACTGACTGAATTAAATGTTCTTTTCTTATCTGGGTTTACTGGATATTATTTCAACGTTTCCTATCATTGGAACACAAAAACAGTTTCAAGAGATGGCACTCAAAGTCAAAGCTAAGCATAGTTATTCCATTTTGAATGTAAATTTTGACAGGGGTTCCAAAATTGCAATGTCATATCATTGGTACCTTTACCCTATATATCCTTTCAATTATATTCAAATATTAACTAAAAGCTGATTTTCAGGCCTCCCATTGGGTTCATAATATAGAAAAAAAAGGTTCAGAAAGTTCATATTTTTCTTGCCATCAGCTGGAAAGCACTTGTGGTTTTTTTTCCTTATAAAGGACAAGCAAAGCAAATGTGCAAGAGTTTTATTCAGCTGAGACTTGATGAGCAATGGGATACTCTTGATGAGCATTTCCTAAAATTCATCCCTAAGAAAAGACCAGAACTGATGAAGTCCAGCAGATACCAAGAGATATCTTGTAGTCTTCCCAAGGGTACCACAACAAAGCATTAGTCCTCTTTGTTATATCTTTTGGACAGCTATTTGCTCAGTTCACAGAATTGTTTCAATGTGAAAAACTACCTATCCATATTCTCTATGACAAAATGCATTGACTAGTAATGATGACTACCAGCTGTTTTGTCAAGCAAAATGCTTTGACTGATATTCAGAAGAAAAACTTTTTCTGAACTCTCCTATTCAAGCAGGATTTCTTACATCCAATAAAGTAGCATGCAGGTATGTTGTGGAAGAATGCATGTCAGAGGCAGTGGTGGACCCAGGGGGGAGGGGGATACCCTCCCCCCTTAATGTAGTCTAAAGTAGTATAATTTACTTAATTAATGCAAGTTTGCGTTAATTAAACTTGCTCCTAATGCAAGTTTATCAGATCAACCTATTCCCCCCCCCTAAAAAAAAAATCTTGGATCCGCCCCTGGTCAAAGGAACAAAAAGTTGATGCTCTGAACTTCAGGAGTAGTACAAGAACTGATTACCTGGCCACTTGACACCATATTGAAGAGGAATCACTAGGTCAAAGTGCCCTTCAGAATTTCCAGTGCCTGCAGCCAGATGATTTGAATCCAGAGACAAGAACTTTGTGGAAATCATTAGATTTCTGCCTTTCCATGTTAATACTTAAGCTGCTATTGATGAATGGAACTTGTTCCAGCTGGAACCAAGTTTGTCTAAGACATTGACTTCATTGATGGTTGATGTTTTAAGGAACTCAGTTTTTAGTCTGAAAAACTATCAAGGACAGACAAAATATCCCCTTGTTTCAAAGATAGTAAAAGCAGCTCTAGTAAATGCTGATGTTGAATGTGACTTTTTGGTCAGGACAGATCCTGGAAGCTGAGCAATCTAGACAGGCTGAACAGGAGTCCAAAAGGAAAGAAGAGGAAAAAAAGAGGATGTTATCTGAGAAGAAGATTATTGAACACCTGTAAAAATATTTGATTTTGAAGAAGTCAGTTGAAAAGGAGAGAAGAGACAAGTTTCAGAAAGGCTTCTTCAAGAAGCTGAAAAAAGCCATAGATACCAATGACTGTGAAAATAAGCCTTGCACAAAGTATGATTGAGGCATTGAGCTGGAAGATGCGCAGAGAAGATAAGGTAGCCAGAGAGGTTGATCTGATACAGAGTAGGGTTAAGAAACAAAAGTCCTCCTAAATTTTATCCTATTTTGCCAACAAGAAGAAATAGAATGGAGTATTTTGTAGTGTTGTATTTTGTTCTGTTGTATTGATAAAATTAATGAAAAAAAAGAAGAACACGTGCACTAGTGATGAAAACACCAACTACTGCTTTTTGTGTCCATGGATAGTTTCTGAGATGCACAAATTGTAAATTTAGCTTCATAATTGGTTCATTAAAAGCACAATCAAAAGTTCATATAGTTCATATTTGTGTGGTCAAAAGTTCATAGAGTTCATATTTTTGCAAAAAATCGATTTGGAGACCTGGATTTTCTTTAGACTCTAAAAATATAACCATTTTTAATTTATGCTGACAAATCATTGGTGAACATTTTGCCAAGAAGATGGGCTCTTGTTTCTGCCCTCACATTGCATCATGATGTAGTAAAATGCAGGTGGTCTAATAATCCATCTCTGTTTTTATGGAATGCCAAAGAAAAGTGGTCTTTCCCAAAAAGCATTCTTTAACCCTAATTGTTACCATCATATATCCAACTTTGAGCCCTGAAGCAACACTTTGTGGTATAAGCCTAAAATTAGGGTTGTTGAGAAGGAAACTTAGGAAAAAGATATTATTACTTCCACATTCTGAAAAATATAAATGAGGCCAACCAAGATTCCCATATGTGAAGAGTCCCTCTTCTCTTTGAAGAGGCTTACACAAACGAATTTTAGAAGCACAATCATAGGCAGCACAATAGCACTGCCTAAGTAAAGAACAATGTTGGCACAATGTATTGTTTATTTTTTCTGTTTTTTTTTTCTAGACCAGGGCATTTTGTATTGAAGGAGCTGTTGTAGAAATTTTGGAAAGGGCTCATTTGATAGGAAACTGGAATGGCTAGTGCCCTTTTTAATAGTCGTAAGTGATTGGAAGCCCACTCTTTCCATGCCCACCATTTCCCCAAACACATCCAATAAAAATTTTGAGATAGCCATTTTGTTCAACATAGTTGATTTCCAGATAGAAATTATGTTTTTGACCAGGACACTCCCCCCACAGCCCTCAGGGCAAGGGTTGTAAATTATGCCCTGGTGGCATATAAGGTTTTTATTGAAAGCTTTGTCATAGAAACTTCAAAAAGGGCTCATTCAATTGGAAATTGAAAGGGCTAGTGCCCTTTACAATAGTTGAAAGTGATTTGAGGGCAACTAACCTCCCTCTCAAGCCCACCTTTTCCCCAAACACATCCAATCAAAATTTTGAGACAGCCATTTTGTTCAATGTAGTTGAAAGTTCGGGAAATTAGGTCTTTGAGGATGACAACCCCCCCCCCCCCACAGCCCTTAGGGCAAGGTTTGTAAGTGGTGCTCTGGGGGCATATCAGGTTTTCATAGAAAGCATTGTCATTGGAACTTCAAAAAGGGCTTATTTGATTGGAAATTGAAATGGCTAGTGCCCTTTTTAATAGTCAAAAGTGATTGGAGGGCAACTAACCCTCCTCTCATGCCCACCATTTATCCAATCAAAATTTTGAGATAGCCATTCTGTTCAGTGTAGCTAAAAGTTCTGGAAATTAGGTCTTTGAGGATGATAACCCCCTCAGAGCCCTAAGGGCAAGGCTTATAAGTTATGCTCTGGGGGCATATAAGGTTTTTATAGAAAGCATTGTTGTAGAAACTTCAAAAAGGGCTCATTCAATTGGAGATTGAAACGGCTAGTGACTTTTTAGTAGTTAAAAGTAATTCGAGGGCAACTAATCCCCCTCTCACGCCCACCTTTTTTCCAAGCACATCCAATCAAAATGTCATGCCTTCCAATCACTTTCAATTGTTAAAAAGGGCACTAGGCCTTTCGATTTCCAATCGAATGATCCCTTTTTGGGTTTCTACCACAACGCTTTCTATTAACACCTTATATGCCCCTAGGGCATAAATTACAACGCTTACCCTAAGGGATGTGAGGGTGGTTGTCATCCTCTAGACCTAATTTCCAGAACTCTCAACTACGTTAAACAAAATGGCTGTCTCAAAATTTTTATTGAGTGAGTTTTGGGAAATGATAGGTGCGGAAGGTGTGTTATTTACCTTTCAATCACTTTCGACTATTGAAAAGGGCGAAAGCCACTCCAATTTCCAATCGAATAAGCCCTTCTTGAAGTTTCTACGACAATTTCTTCAATACGAAGTGCCCTGGTCTAAAGGAAAAAAATTAAAACATTGTGCCCTGGCCAACATCATTCTTATATACCCACCAGGGCATAACTTAAAACCCATGCCCTGAAGGTTGTGGGGCAGTAATCTCCTCAAAAACATATTTTCTCCCTGAAAATCAGTTACTCTGAACAAAATGGCTATCTTAGAATTTTTATTGGATGTGTTTGGGGAAATGGCGGGCATGGAAGGGGCGTTAGTTACCTTCCAATCACAGTCGACTATTATAAAGGGCACTAGCTATTCCAATTTCCAATCGAATGAGCCCTTTTCGAAGTTTCTACAACAACTCCTTTGACACGAATTGCCCTGGTATGAAAAAAAAAAAAATACATTGTGCCAACATTGTTCTTTGCTTAGGCAGCGCGATTGCGCTGCCTATGATAACATCCTGAACCGCCTAATGATCTTTTACCTATCTCTTTTCATCCGAAAAATCAGAAAGAAAAATGAGCAGAATTTTAAAGTGGAAGGTAGAATTTTTGTTTCAAGAAAAATTTCTTTTTCTCCTTCCTACGAACCGATATACATGGCGAGCCCAAGATAACAGTATTTATCTTTAAGAAACAGATTAGCCGGGATCACGGTTGAAGCTCGAAGGTCGATATCGATAAGCAAAAAAGAGAGAAAAAAACGGCGAATTATTAGTGACGCCGCCGCCGATAGAATCAGCGGCGGCGACAGCGCGCTGATGCAAGCTAGGCGGCGCGCCGCCGTTTTTTTCGGCGCTGCGCCGCCGACTTTTCGGCGCGGCTTCGGGGTCTACTTGGGGGCATATAATATTTTTATAGAAAGAGTTGTTGTAGAAACTTCAAAAAGAGCTCATTCGATTGTAAATTGAAAGGGCTAGTGCCATTTTTAATAGTTGAAAGTGATTGAAGGGCAACTAGCCCCCCTCTCATGCCCACCATTTACCCAAACACATCCAATCAAAATTTTAAGATATTCATTTTGTTCAACGTAGTTCAAACTTCTGCAAATTAAGTCTTTGAGGATGCCGCCCCCCCCCCCCCCACACACACACACAGACACAACTCAGGGCAAATATTGTAAGTTATGCCCTGGGGGCATATAAGGTGTTTGTAGAAAGAATTGTTGTAGAAACTCAAATTACAAATGCTTGGAATTGTAAAACAACAGAGATTTTACCTAAGACAGTGACATTTGTTTAGGCCTTACAAATATTTTGGCTAGTTTGGGCTAGTTTTGGAAATAGTCTTTCGGTGGGGGGGGGGACTTTAAAAAGCACATCAAAAATATGATTGATATAAAAATATGATGATATAAAATCATAAGAAAAATATGATGATATAAAATTGATATTTAATCCCTCTTGATTTCTGTGAATATTTCTGGTCTACGCTATTATTATGAAAGTAAAGAGTAACCTTAACCATCGAATTGAGCAGAATTTATTCCTGATGGGTGGGGGGCTACCCGTTCCTCATCCTCACCTCCGCCTCATGGTCGTAGAAACTTCGGATGATGCTCATTCGATCAGAAACTGATAGTTCTAGTCCTTTTTTTATAAGTCAAAAGTGATTGGAAACCAACCAGCTACAGGGGGAGGGGGCGCATAGAGCAAGTTAAAATATATTTCCAAGTTTTAAAAAGAGTCAAAGCTTTTTTTTGTATTTATCTGACATTGTTTGGTGTTATTCTACAACTCAGGTGTTTCTTTTAATAAACATAGAAGCTTAAAATTTACTGACAGAAAATGAAAGCATAATATAGTGAGAGAAGGAAACATACAATTGAAAGCACTTGGAGCTCCTTATCATGTATAAATGGCTTTTTTAACATAACTCTGGAAATACTTTTTCCCCTGAAAAATTGATGAGAAAACCTTCCTTTTATATTAAAACGTTTTAATTTATTAGCGAGCCTGTTTTTTCGAAAAGTTGATTACAACCAAGAATTACCCCTTCCCTCCCTTTAACTGAGTTTTTATGTCGCCTATCCCGATGAGGTAAAGAAATACAAGTTTTGCTCCAAAAACAAAACACAGCTGTAGTTCTCTACCTTTCAACAAAATATTATAAGCATAAGCAAAATGGTATTGCAATAAATCACTTTTCAGGATTAAATAAAGCTTTGATGACTTGACTTGTCTCATTTCATTTGGTTCTACTTCTTATAATTTTAAAACATTATTCTTTCTTTTTCTTTTGATAAAAGTCTTGGATGCTGTTTTTGAACGTCTTTATATCCTAAATACAATCTTTTGTTTTGAAGTTAATGGGAATTAATGAGCATATATCAGCTTTCATTTAGATGTATATTACTTCCATTTTGTTTTCCACAATACTTCAATTTAGATGATAATCTATTTCAGCACCTATTTTTTATTTAGGTAAATTTACATATCCTCTGGGCACTACCCTTGCAAGAGCTTATGGATCTGCTGAATGTCAACGCCCAAAAATTGTAGAAGTACCTCCAATTGTATTGCAAATTGGAATCTGTAACACAAATATAATTTATAGAAAGGCACCCTCAAGTGTTCCTCTGATCACAAATATTGAACTTCCCAATTTCAGAAAAGTGAAGGAAATCAATTCTCCTGATGTAAGCAGGGGAATAATCGGTGATCCGTCAAAGCCTTTTCCAAGAATAGAAGCTGCAAGGATGATTGTTATTAGAAAAAGGAAAATGAGGAAACATAAGCTGAAGAAGTTGAGAAAGAGGATGAAGTTTGTATTTGAAAGAATTAGGATGCGAAGAGAACAAAGAAAAGAGAAGGTTTTCCAGGTATTTTACTGTTCTATTGCGTATTCATTCTAGCCTACTTTAAGCTTGCAAAGCTCCATAAAAATGCCCTGTGATATTTCTCAGTGGTTAAATTATGAGTATTGTAATATTATGAAGTGTTGTATTTTATTTGCTGAACAAATTTGAAACCAACTAAAAAGTACCCTATATGGTACAGAAACTATTTACCAAATAGTTTTAAGTATAACAAGGTGCATGTCAAACAAGAATATTTTGACCCCTCTCCCTCAGAAATAACTTTACGGTGTATAAAATACCTGAGAATTCAAAATACCCGTATGGTTCATGTTGTAAATGAACTAATTTCATGCAGAGAATAAGATTAATTTGACTCTTAAATCCATCATTACTGTCATTGGTACACTCTCTTACCAATTAGAAGGGGGAGAGATACCATTGGATTCTTTTGAAGGGGTCAAAACGTAAAAGAAGTGACTAGATTTGTTCTGCAGGGGAGTAGTATCCCTCTCCTTTTTAGGAATGGCCGCTTTCAACATTTCTCATCCATCAATGATAAAACCATTTGCTGTTGAGGTTAGTTCAGTATAGAATCGGGAGTTTATCTGGGTTCTGTCCTATCCTTGTCTATATAACTTTATTTAATGGCTTTTTAGCTAAGGAGCGCAACAAAGACTACGGGGAGCAAGGTAATAAATGAGAAGGTAAAGCCTTCCTTGAAGCAGATCATATAGATGGCTTGAGTGTTCTAGATAAAAATGGTAGCAAAGCAAATGTTTTTTTTCGAGGTTTTGAGAGTACAGAGTGGGAGAATATGCTGGAAAATTAGTGTTAAGAAGACTAACTTGCTTAGACTAGTAAGAAATGAGAATGAAGAGGCAATATTAGTTTGCGAGATGATAAATCAGAGGAATAGTTTCACTTACTCGGCTAGTATTCTTAGTAAACATAGTGGATGCCGTGAAGATGTACAAAGTTTGGAAGAATCGAAAGATGTCTTGTAGCTAAGGTTTAGAATATTGGAGGCCATAAAAATGCCAAAAGTGAAATATAAATCTAAAATGTGTGCGCATCAGTAAGCTGAGCAACATATGCTAGATGCTTTTCAGAAAAAGTGTCTTAGGATAGTTTTAGGTAACCATTTCACTGACCACGTATTAACAATAGGATGTTTGAATAAGTGTGGATCAATCGCACTTTCAAGAGAAAAATTAAGGTGGACAGGCCAAGTTTAATGGATTGCCAAAAATCATTCTTTCTAGCCAATGATGTAGGGCAAACATAAAGCATGTTACCCCTGAATTGAGGGTGAATAGGTCCTTAGAAATGGTTTGGCGAAAACTCAAGAGCTTCATAGGGGAAGTAAAATGTGCAGGTTTGTACAATTTATGGTAGAGGAGTATGTGCTGCTTTACTGACCTCAGGCGACTGGGGCTGTGATGAGTTGCTTGTGGTGTTAATAGTATTTGGAAGGTGAGGCGTTCCTTTGAACTGTTTCATAGAGACCCTCTCCCCTCTCTGTGTGTGAGGTATCATAGCTCTTAATAGGGTTTTGTAATTACTTGTAGGTTATTTTGTCGCCAAATACTAAGCTTTTGCTGTTATATGAATACAAATATCATGTTCTTGTGGCTTAGTTCATCTAGAATTTCGTTTTCGGACTAAGTTAGCCCATAAACAACTGTATTCTACTTGAGGATGTTTGATGATATTCCTTTATTTGATATCATTGCCAATCATGTGGTCAACCATGACAATAGCTTGTGCTTAACGCCTTGCATCCCAATACGATCCTATTGCACTGGAAAGTATTTTATAACATGTCCGTTTATAAAACAAACGCCAGAAAGACAGTTCTCAAAATACTTAATCGATCAGTTTTGCAACTAATATGGTTGATAAAAACTGCCAAGTTGATAACATTCTTTTAGATTAAAAAAAAGACCTTGCAACAAAGTTTAGCGTTCCCTTTTAATTATCACATGAAAATACAATAGAAATTGTTCAAATGTTGTTGATTGGATTTCTGCATTCCTTTTTCGGTGTGCCAAACTGGATGAGGTATACCAGACAAATACATTAAAGTGATTAGTGCTATGTACGAGAATAACACTGCTGCGGTTAAGGCAGGAAATGAAGTTAGCAGCTGGTTTTGTATTAAATCAGGAGTTTAGCAGGGTTGTGTTCTATCTCCCTTTGTATGGATTATTTTGATGGATTTTGTATTAAGGAGCACAGGAAAGGCAATGGGAGACCACCGAATCAAATGGGGAGGAAAAAGTCTCCTGGACTTAGATTACGCTGATGATTTAAGCATCCTAGAGGAAGCTATGAGCAAAATGAATGAACTTTTAGAGGTTTTGCGAGTTCAAGGTGTTAGAATAGGTTTTAAAATTAATGTTAAGAAGACTAAGTCACTAAGGCTAGGAATAAGTGAAGATGGAAAGGTGACGTTGGGTAATAAAAAGATTGATCAAGTGGGCAGCTTCACTTACCTTGGTAGTATTATTAGTAAAGATGGTCGGAGCAGTGAAGATGTTAAAAGTAGAATAGCCAAGGCTCAGGGTGTTTTTTCACAATTAAAAAAGTTTGAAAGAATAAGAAGATAAACCTGCAAACCAAGATTATAATATTAGAAGCTACAGTGATGACAGTTGTCAAATATGGCTCTGAAGCATGGGCGCTTCGAAAAGCGGATGGAAATTTGCTAGATATTTTCCAGAGAAATTGCTTAAGGATTGTGCTGGGTACCCGGCTGACTGACCGTATTTCAAACAATAGGTTGTACGAAAAATGTGGTTCAATACCACTCTCTAGGGCTATAACGAAAGAAAGGTTGAGTTGGCTAAGGCATGTTGTGCAGATGAAGGATGACAGATTGCCGAAGATTGTTCTTTTCGACCAACCGTCTAGGGCTAAACGGAAAGCAGGTCGTCCTCGTCTAGGGTGGGAGGATGTCATAAAGAAATATTTAAAGGAAATAGGAACTTCGTCGGGGGGTGTAAAAAAGAGGCCCCATGTGAGGGTTTTAGACAATTAAAAATCAAATTGGTATCCTGGACATTTTGACTTTTTTTGGGCAAAAATTGATGTTTGCTGACACATACTGACAGAAAACGTCACTTTGGTGAGGCAAGATCTCTTTTATTACTTAAAAGGGCAATAGATATGCATAAAAATATTGAGGTGTGATTTAAATTATTGATATAATTTCGCCATATTTATGTCGTAGGCCTACATTTTTGAGTGGATATGGATTTTTGTTCCTATGAGTTTTCGGGAAAATCTTCTAGAGGGCTGAAGCCATCCTTACCCCCATCCCACTGACACCTTTGAATATAGTAAGATGGTGTTGAAAAGACTTATGAAACTTCACTTGTTGAGCTGGAAACTCATTTTACAGACCTTTTAAAATCTTGTGATTGTTCTGAACAACTTTAGCATGTTGATCAAATTTAGTTATTTTAATTCACATGATTTTTCTGTTTCATTTTATTATTTATTGAGTGAATGTCGTAATTTAATCCCAAATCTTCTTAAGACCATGATAGCTTTTATTCAAATCATCTGAAATCTGCTCCATCATTCATTTTAATAGGTTGCGTTTATGTTTTGAGACGTGTAGTATATTGCATGCCAGCAGTACCCCTGAGGCTGGGAGGCTAAATAACTTCCCTTTAAATAGTTCTCAGATACTTTGCTTGATAAAATTTTGACCATGCTCGCGCCAGAATTATTGTTCTATGGGTCCAAATGCTAGAATATCGTAATTTCCCATGGCGTGATCTGTTTTATTACTCGAAAAAGTTTCAAGATCTTTAAATCCCTCCTCGAATGAATCCTCTTTCGGTGATTTGGAAGTGCAGACTTTTGATGGCACATTCATGACTTTTCTTCTCTGGAAAAATAATAAATTTCATATTTTGTCGATAGCTGCTTTAGGATTCTCAAACATGTTCAATTTCACTGAATAATGTTCAACAAGACATGCTCAGTTTCCTGTGTGGTGATTTTTTGTTACCTAAAGAAGGCACCAGATCTTTAAATGTCCATTCGTATGAGCTCTTTCAATACTCAAGGATTATGGGCTACCATTCTTTTCTTAAAAAGTAAGACGTTTCATCATTTGTTGATAGCTGATTTATGGTTCTCGTACATGTTCAACCATTGCTTAATCATGGTTGCAGCGATAACCGCAACGCAGTAAAGGACAAACCACGGCCTGTATGAACCGAAAGTTTGAAAATACGTTTTGAACGAAATGGTTTAGTGAAAAAATTTATCATTCAAAGCTGATTCAGCAATGGTAACTATCATTTCGGTTAATACTGAAAGTAAAAGTTTATTGCGAAAACAGATTTATAGGAATTCGAACAAGAACCGGAATTCCCTTGAAAATAGAGTTGGGTCAAAATGAAAAGTGCACCAGGGCATCACCATTGTCAAAAGCTAACCGCTGGAGGATTGTAGTCTCTATCATGAACAACGAGGAAAATAGGTTGCAAGTTTATGCAAGGATAGCACTGATGTGTCTCCTTCTTTCCCTCTTTGTTATCCCAGGACGATCTTGTCTAACCGTTGGTCGTATAGTGTTGGGAAGGGTTTATTTGAACGAAAATTGCAATATTTAGTACTGTTTTTAAGTAATAAAAGAGATTGTGCCACACTAAAATAGGGTTTTCTGCTATTGTGGGTCATAAAACATAGATTTTTGCCCTAAGAGAGTCAAAATGCCCAGTGTGTCAATTTTCCTCGTCTACAACCCTCAGCTGAAGGCTTTGAAATCGTCCATCGATTTTTTGTTGTCTATCACCCTCAACCAAAGGTTTTGAGCCTTTCATTTTGAAAAATGAGAAAAAAAAAGTTTTTTTTTTAATTTGCACCTCTGGTCATTTTGACTATCTTTTGGCAAAATTGATACTTGATGGCACAAAATGGGGAAAAGGCCACTTTGATAGAGCACTATCACTTTCATTACTTAAAAGGGCATTAGATATTGCGATTTCCGAATAAAGGAGCCATCTCCTAACATTCTAATATCACTGGTTCGATACAGTCACCCCTGGGATGAAAAAAAATGAGGAGAAAAAATAGACATCAGTCTACCCATGCAAAAAAACTTGCTATTCATTTTCCTTTTGTTCAAGGTGGGATCTGCAATTTTCTTGTTTTGGGTTTTTGGCAATGGGGATTCCCTGGCGCTCTTTTCTATTTGATTCGACTCTCCATTTGGGAGGGGTTCCCATAAATTTATTTCGCAATAAATTTTTGCGATTAAGATTAACCGAGATTGTAGCTACCATCTCTGAATCAGCTCCGAATCGCAAATTTTCCTCATTAGACATTTTTGTTCGAAACGGGTTGTTAAACTTCCCGTTACTTTGGGCCGTGGTTCCTTCGTTCCATCTATCGCTGCAACCCTGATTATGCAGTGAAATAGAATATATATGAGATACCTAAAGCGATTTATGAGTTTTGTTACTTTCCAAAGTGGATGGTCAAATATATATCCATCCTTAGTCTGTAGTCCTAGATTATTAAAAGAGGGCTTGTTCAAATGGGCATTTAAAGATCTAGTGCCCTTTTCTAGTAATAAAAGCGATAATCCCACAGGAAATTGTCGCGCTCTAATGTTTTGGCCGGTTGAACATTTTGGCGCCAGCTTGGCCAGAATATTATCAAGCGAAAATTCTGAGAACTATTCAAAGGTGTTTTTATTTAGAATCCCAGTCTCAGAGGTAACACTGGCGTGCAGTGCACCATTCATCTCTAAACATAAGTATTTCCCTGGTTCGTTCTTTACTAGGTTGTAGCTGTCGCTGCAGCAATGAAAATGCAGCCCATCCAAATAAATGATTGAGTGGGTTTCACGTAATTTTATCAAATCTCAATATGGTCTTCAGAAGATTGTGATTTTAAGTTACTACATGCAGTCAATAAAAAATCAAATGAAATAGAAATGTCATGCGAATCAAAAGAACTACTCTATTAAAAAATTGATCAACATGCTAAAGTCGTTCAAAATTATCAAAAGAATTCGGATGGGCCGTAAAATGAGTTTCCCATTCATCAAGTGAAGGTCCATTCTTTTCAAATGGTTCAATTCTTTTTATTAAACGTAGAGCTTTCTAACATTTCTTTTTTTCCGCACCAACTTCAAACGGGGTATTCTTTAGCAAAATACTGTCATGACGACGAAGCTGTGACTGGAAAATCGTTTTTTTTTATTCATACATAGAATATTCGGATTATCCCCCAATTTTCTGCTTTTTTTATTCCAAAAATGAATAGCCAGTTTAGATCATAATATCAGGCATAAGAAAATTTCCCTTCATAATCATAAAAAAGTAAGAATATAATGCAGGAATCTAGTAGTCCGAAAAAAAAAACTTGGATTTGATTTTTAAAACCCAGATAAGTAAGAGCCCTTATTGTCACTCTAATTAATTATCGACATGCAATTAATTCTCGGTAAATCATAGATTGTTGTATCTTATTTCAGGGTGAGTTGATGTCGATGGTACGATCAGCCGAAGCCTTTGATCCGAAAACATACGTATCGGAGACGATTAAAAGGGCGACTTATACTCCAAAACTAGAGGACGTCTTACCCCCGAGACCAACTAGACGAACCTTTGAAAAGCCAAACATAGCATTCAAAATGCCTCTTCTCTACAAAAATCCTGGTTCATAGTCATACAATGTACATGAAGAATATTTTATTAATCCTTTTCAAGTGTTTTACCATCAATACAAAAATTAAAAAAGAATTCATCTTTCTTATGCATTTCATCAGGCAATGTCTGTTTTTTTCTTGCGACCAGTCCTTTTGCGGATGATGTAGCTGCTTTCAGCACCGGCAAAGCTTCTAAAAAGACGAAAAAAGATAGTATATAAAATCCAATTAAAGTTAGCATTGGGCGTCACGAGAAAACCAATGGAATAGCTGGGTGCCTTGCCGAAACATTTGTATTTTCTTTCAAACAGTCTTTACATTGGGCGCCAAAAAAGATTTAAAGATGCAGCTTTGAACGGGCAGAGATGCAAACGAAGAATCAGTCCTGCACAGTTAGACTGCACTAGAACCAAACCACAGCATCTATCTCCTAACTTGCATCTCTTAAACATGGGAAACATTATCCTGGTCGAGAACACTCATATACCTGTAATTTCATTGGTCATGTTCTACGGTCGAAGGCTGCCAAAAATCGCGGTTTTCGGCATTCCAAATGGGGCCTGACGTAGAGAAGGACGACCTCGAATCAGATGGAAAAACTTCAAAAGAAAATATTTAAGAAAGTCATGGAAGGAACTTAAAAATGGTGTTCTGAGCAGAATGGAGCGACGGTGGAGTGTGGATAGCTGTGTTGGCCCAAGGTGGATTGGCACTGCTGTAAGCAGTAACAAATAATAGTATTCTGAGAATCGGGCTTCAAGTACATCAACATTGCCAAATTCAACTAAATCTTATTTTTGTCTCTAGTGAATATATTTCAAAGCATAAAATCACTTTGTGAAATCACAAGTATTAAAACTTAGATAACATATAGATATATAAAAAGAAAAGAAATTATAAAAGGAATTCCGCAAAGCCAATGTATAAAATATAATGTCAGAAAGCCCAATAACATTGGAGGGATAAAAGCAAAGTTTCCAGTGGATAATTCAAGTTCGAAATAAACAAACAATATTCTTCAGCATCTAAATAATTTCGGAGACCACACTGCCTTTCCATGACGATAAATAAAAGTTCAAATAGTGATAAAATCCTTTTAATAGACAGTGATGATGATAACAGTGATAGAAATTCACAAAAATACCAGATATTTCGGTCACATATGCAGTGACCGAAATATCTGGTATTTTTGTGAATTTCTATCACTGTCTATTAAAAGGATTTTATCCCTATTTGAACTTTTATTTTTCTTCAGCATCAATTGTCTTTTTGCTCACAGATTGATATTAGTTCTCTTTTTTGTCTTTTTCTGCGTCTTTGGTCAATCGGGGGTGGCCAAGCAATAAGAAACATCGAAGGTTGGGTGAATGGCTTTAAACATGGTTAGGGAACTGAGAACTGAAACCGGTTTGTTCAACGCGGAACAATTTATGTTTCTGGACGAAAATATGCACCAGAGAATTGAGATCTGAAGTCGGTTTGGTTTCTGCTAAAATAATAATAGTAATAATAAATTATTTACTCCTAAAGGAAAGGTGAAATGACAAATTTATTTTATGCTTCGATTTAACAAGGTTTAGTTAAAATCAATGTTATTTCTTTATTTATAAAGCTAGAAATGGCGGTTATTAGAACCAGACTGATGACAGTTTAACCTATTTTTTAAAGAATTTCTGTGCTAAGATCGCAATAATCAAATAAATGTACATTTGAAACTATTAAATTTGTCATTCTTAGCATTTCTTCTGTCAGAAAGCAGATTGGATTATTCAAATTAGTAACACGCTGAGTTTTTCTCCGCTCCAACTCTTAACAGGAGCGATTCCTCTATGGGGGGGGGGGCGAGAGTCTTAATTCCAAGTGAGTGAGCTCCCTCCCCTACACACGAGAAATCCAAAAATACAATTAATGCTCGCATAATAAAAAGGAAAAAAAAAGTTTTGAGATATAAATACACATAGAAGTGACAAAAAACCATTGTCCACCAGCCTGTTCCCCCCTTCAGTTGAAACATTTTGGAAAATTGTTAAGGTTACTTGGTATCCTGTTATTCGGCCTAAAATTGCGAATTTTTGAATTTTATAATCCCTTGGAGAAACTTTGGGACCCATCTGCTACTTCGGTCTTGGTATTATGACAAGGGCGTCCATAGGAATTTTTCAGTGGGTACAGCTGAGGTTAAAAATAAAGTTTGTTTTCCCTCCAGAAAACGTCATATTGTTTCCAAATATTACAAATTTTGTACTTTTGCAGACATGTGATTCTAGTCCTTTGTCCCCCCTTGTAGGTATATTTGTTGCGTGAGCCTGTGGTATTCTATTAAATTTGATCTATTTTAATGGAGTCTAACTATTTAAATGATAAAAAGAGACAAATAGACATATGAAACTAAAAAAATAATAATTTTACAAAAAAAACTAAACCGTACCCCATTACTTCTGGTTTCCACCTTCTCCTTGAAAATAGTCTTATGACCATTGATGCAGGGATTCTAGCGTTTTTTCCATTTATTGTCAGTGTTCAAGGCACGCCCTGCGATTTGGCCTGACTCTCCTCAATTTTGTCAAACAACTACTTAGTTTCAAACAAACTATTACAGTCATTTATATTCAGTGTTCGCTCGTACGCGATGTTCGTTCGTACCAGCAGTTTCGGTACGAATTTTGCAATAATGCGTCACATCCCAACATTGTCTGACAAGAAGAGTTGCATGGACCCTTACGACACTTCTGCGATCGCAAAACCACCATGGAGAATGTTCGTATACTGTAACAATAGTCTCCCATGTTTTCCCCGAAGGGTCATTGCCCCTTCCCCCTACCTCTCCAGTGTCTATGGGAGACATCTGTATAATGACGATTTTTTTCCGAAAAACTCACCTTGAGAACCATGAAACTGTAAATTGTCTGGTACTTCAATCTCCCCATCCCCCTCTCTTTCTCTCTCTCTGTCTGAATTATTATTTGGAAAGGAACACGATTCATGGATGATTATGATTTTCGAATCAATATATTAATCTTAAATGTAAAATAGGGATTAAAAGAGGGAGTAGTTGCCACCTTCACATTCTAAAGAACCTTGGATCCAACAGTTTTTTTGAAACAATCTGTTAGTAAAGAGCGGCCCTTGTCAATTGGAACCAAAACTCTTAAAACAATGTTTTGATCAACATATATGCAACAACAAGATCCACTAATTATCCTGGTTCTAAATATATATAAAATGTATAAATTTTGAAGTTCCTCATAAAATGGCTACCACATGAATATTTGCAAAGTTTTAGAAATAGAAACTGAACTCCCCCGAAAAAAATGTGCCGTTTTGATGGAAATTATGCAGCGAAATTCGATATGTATAAGAACCCTAAAGCAACTATTGAAAAAAATATGACAAGTTCTTTCGTACTTTTAAAAAATATGGATTTTTTTCCTTTTCTATAGAAAGATGGTCAGTACGTGACCATCCGTAGTCCTTAGTCGTAGCTTATTAAAAGAGGGTTCATTCGGACGAACATATAAACGTCTACTGTCCTTTTAAGTAACAAAAGATGTCACGCCACAGGACATTTTCACACCATATCATTTTGACCCGTGATAATTCTCGACCCGTCGAGGAAACATTTTCAGACTCTTGAAAGCCTCCCAGTCTCAGAGGTCTGACTGTAGAATACTATTCATCACGAAGCATAAATGTAGTTTATAAAGACGAAACTTTGTTACAGACCGGTTATCAAATAAAACTCTGGAAAAATAGATAGAGTAATGCTTTCTGGACGACTGCTCAAGCACAAGGGCAATTAGAACGGAATAAAATGTATTTTTCACAAGAATGGAAAAGTTGCTTGCTGTGCATTTTCTTTAAATAATACAACTTTCAGTCAAACTGGCTTAAAACAGCTACGAGACTACCAAATAAGAATTTTTGCTTATCAATGCTGGAATGATGTTAGTCCAGAGGTTTTTCGTGATTATTTTAATGACAATAGGTCTTTGCACCATTATGAAACTCATCATGCTAGTGATTTCATTGTTCCGAATAGAAGTGGAACCAGGGCCGGCTTCCATACTAGATTTTCAGGACCTAATGTGTGGAACTCTATTCCGGAGAGCATTCGGGCGGCTGAGCACCTGGGGTTATTTAAAAATAAATTGGAAAAATATTTGTTAGGTCAAGGTTCATAGTTTTTTGTTTTTTTTTCTTTATTATTATTATTATTATTATTATTATTATTTATCTTTATTATTATTATTATTATTAAATGAATTGATGAGAGATTGATTTTTTTTTGTTTTTTAGTGTTTTTTGTTTTTTTATTATTATTATTATTTGTTTTTTTTTTATAGTTAATCATTAATTAGTAAATGAGTTGTATATACCCGCCCAGTCGCAAGTGCTTTTTGGTATCTTTCTTTCTTGGGGCGGGTATTGGCATATTTGTTAAATGTATTTTGATGTTAAATAAAATGAATTGAACTGAAAATTGAACTGGCTTAAAAGATAAGCAGTCACAGATTTGTTGCACTCTTAAATGCTTTCAGCATAGCATTATAAAGCTTCAGCGCAAAAAGCAGGGTGAAATGAGGGGGCGTCAACTATGCAGAATAATTCCTGTCCACCTTAAGTTTTAATATCGCTCTTTACTTTCATTTAGAAACTTCTTTTTTTTATTTAATTCTATACAAATCAGAGTCTAGACTCACATTTCAAATCTGTGTTAAACCCTGTTGATGGTACAATGTTTCAATTGGCACCAAATCAATGAAAAAATAATGTGCGTATGTGAAACATGTAAATCACGTCTGGAGGCGAGTTTAACCAGAACAACCTCCTACGAAGCAGTTAATTCACTAAACTCTTTCAAAACGCCAAAAAAAAAAAACAATACAATGAATTCTCTTATTGAAAAGGACCCCCCCCTACCTGACCCACATTCTGCCTGCGAATTTTGCATGAGACAGACTAGTGAACGTTCACTGCTGAAAGAAAAGCCACGTGTTAGAGGCGCAAATAAAAACGTCCCGATTAAAGTCACAGGAAGTGAGACTTCCCAGGAAGTGAAGACCGAAGAGTATATCTACGCAAATTAAACGACTAAAAATTTACCTTCTAGTGTTTTCGCTCTCTCCTGCTTCATTAGGGTCTGATAGTCTCCAATAGATTTCCTCATCACCATACGCTTGCTTGGCAAGGGCGAATTTTTGTTTTTCAGTGTGTCGACAGCTTTAATCAGGGTTTCAACTGAAACAAGATATAGGTTACAGCACAATTGAGTGGCTGCATAAATTTAATGGCATATTAGTAAAGATAACAGAACTATATTCATAAACGACCTAGACATGCATCTATTTAAACACACTAACAGTTGCAACAGAACAGAGTTTTTACGCTAAAGTTTTTATTGTTTAAAAAAAAGAGTTGTGAGAAAGTCAAACTTTAGCGTAAAGAGCGAGGCGTTGAGGAGGGCACAGCCCCTTTCATATACGGAATAATTTCTGTTCGTTTTAAGTTTTAATGTCGCTCCTTACTTTCTTTTTAAAAATTTTTTTTTATTTAAAGGCTGCTAAAGCGGGGGGTTTGGGGGGCGGCAGACCCCCAACTGTGCCTCCTAATCCCTGTACGTTTTAAGGTTCAACCTTGTAACTCAGCCTCTTTAACTCTTTAGGCGAAAAAAACGTAGTTTTTTTCAAATAATTTCTGCACGTTTTTGTACAGTTTATTACTTATTATTGCTTGACTAACTGTTAGCTGATTTGATAGCTTGCGGGCTTGCGGGCTCTTATAGGAAAACGATAAGAGCCCGCTTATAGCGGGTTCTTATAGGAAAACGAGGTTTTTCGTAAATGTAAATTCGGAGGATAATTTTTTCGGTCTGAAAATATCAAAAGGCCCTAACAGGTCGAATTCTGCTTCGAATGAGTCCACATTCACCCGGATCAGCTGCCAACTGTGGCCTGTAGGCGTGGCTAAGAAGAAAAAAAAATTTTGAACTTTAAGTGGCTATATTTGGTTTTTGAAAAAACCAGGGACGAGGTGATCGGATTGAGCTGAAATTTCGAGGATAAGCTCCTAGGCCCTAGAAAAGCTTAACCTCTAAATTTCAACCCAATCGGACAACGTTAAAGGGGGGCTGTGGTCGGAGGGTCGAAACTTCCGGCCCACTTTTACCCATGAAGATAAAGTCGGAGGAGGATGAAATTTTGCACGTTTCTTAGTTTGAGCTTGGGCTACAAAATGCAATCACCGCCGTCTCTCTGCAACCTCTAGGACCTGAAATCGCTTAACATTGTGGTGGGTCGCCTCTTTATAGAGGCACAAGTGTGCCTCCTTGAAGATTATCAGCAGAAATTACAGCAAACAAAAAAATTAAAACAAAAATTGGCGATGAGAATATGAGTCCTTTTAGAATAGTAAAACTAAATTGATTGTGACAAATTAGCTTATTTTTA
This sequence comes from Artemia sp. Qi Xiang Cuo, assembly GCF_049724085.1. Lineage (NCBI taxonomy): Eukaryota > Metazoa > Arthropoda > Branchiopoda > Anostraca > Artemiidae > Artemia > Artemia sp. Qi Xiang Cuo. Next base: position 48,585,317 of record NC_142794.1, read on the forward strand.
GACATTGCATTTTCTCTGCAAACTTGATTATTATTTGATTTTGCAGTTTTTTCGAAAAAAAGAAAGCACTTTTACTTGTCCATTTTTTTGCATGTGGTGATGAAATAATAAAGTGGGTTCAGCATAGCATTTACCGTATTTCTATGGCATTTAATAATAGTAATAAAAAAAACAAAAACAAGTGACACTGCTAATAGAAAAAAGCAACATGCACTTCACAACAGGACAAAATACACAATACCTTTCTTTTGTGGTAGTTTTTCTGCACGCAGAATAATCTCCAAGCGCTTGACACACCAATCTACTTCTTCATCCAAGGTAAACGCATCTTTTTCTTGTTCATTTCCTTTGGTCTTTGCAATGGTATTAGCTGATTTTTTTCCAGGGCTGCTATTTGTCTTTCTGCTCTCCATTGAATGTTAAGCTGTGGTTGAATATTTTTTTTCTATGATATCTACAAAGAAGATAAATGAAAGCAAGATTGAAAAGGTAATAGTTGAATTCTATGCTACACATTGCTTTCACTATTTACTCAATGTGACAAACTTCGATGCATTCAATATTGGAAAACAGCTTTTTTACGAATTCATACTTTCAATACATACATACGTATCTTGATTAGACTTGAACGTACAGTTAGGATTAAGAAGAGAAAAAAATACCGGCGTTATCCTCTATAGCTTAGTATATTAAGTTCAATGGATCAATTGAAACAAAACTTTCTTTAGTATATTAAGTTCAATGTATCAGTTGATCGTCCGTCGTTAAGTTGAAATCAACTTGATTTTGCATTAAATCTTGTTGGTTGTCTTGCCTAAAATACACAGATGGATCGAAATTGGAACTTTATATTTTCTTTAAATAATTAAGAAATATAAAATGACTCCCAAAGCATCTTTTCTTACATGCTCAAGAAATCATAACGAAAAGTACCTCACAGATTTGAAAAAAAAAAAAAATTACACAATACCAATGAAAAACAACAACTCGCTGTCACAGCTGGATGCCTAGTTAGTGAGGTATCTCAGAAGAGCATTGAATGCTTAATCCAAATGTGATTGTTTTCAGGTCTTTATCCGTTGGTTTTTTCCTTGAAAGAAAGGTTAAACAACTAAAATTCTTTTCTACTGACAGATTGACTTGAAAATTGATAATCTGGACAGTAAGTATGTCATTCCATTGACAATGTATATGAAAATACTGTTCTACTGAAAATTAGCATCGTGACCTCATAATCTATATTGTGGATGTTAGAATTTGATAACTCTGCTAAAAAAAGTGCAGTCTTTTGAGAATTTTGCCAGGTTCTGGGTTTGATTGTGAGTTTAAGTTTTATGAACTTGTTTTACGAACTCTGTTGTTCCACTGATAATATTATAAATATGGTTTGTCAGGGGAAAAGGCTTTAAAGCTGGAAATTTGCAAGTTCGCTTAAACAGAGTTAGTATCATGATATGGATTATAACATTCATTTGACTATTGAACAAGAAGCCTCAAGTTTGATACACCTGGCCGCAGAAGCTCGCAAATGAGGGTTTACATGAATTGGTCAATTCAGTAATTAAACGCGTCATCGTTTAAAGTGTTTTCTTCAAGTAATTATAATTTGACTACGACGATTGGTTAAAGAAATGGTTAAATGCTTAAAGAAAATTCTATGTATACAGCTTGCTCGGTGTGATCCCTAGAATATACACTCCATACCTTATAAGGATCAGTTAAATCCTGTAGTGGCGGAGTGAATTGATCTCTGGTTGGATAGGGGTTCGATTCCTAGCTGCCGCAGGCCCTGGCATCACATGCACCTTATGCATTAGCATCCCAAATAACGAAGCAAGAAGAAGAAGACGAGTTAATTAGCTTGGAGTAAATCTTGGCTATCAGATATTAATTTTAATAAGATTAATCCTATCCTTTCCCCCTTTCTCAATAAGTATCTTTCTAAAATTTATCATAGAATTCGTTCTGGAACAAATGGACTAAATTTCCTTGCATTCTCATATAAGCTTTCTAATTCAAGTGGTTCAATTCCCCTGTCCCCTCTTTGCAGGCATTGTAATATGAATAATGAAACAATTGACCATTGCCTATTTGAATGTAATATGCTGACGTCTGCACAACATACCTTGCTTTGTAAACTGTTAAAATACTTCAAACACCACAAAATCCCACTATCAGCCAAGAGCCTAGCCAACTGTACCTGCACACAGAGCATAGAAATCGACATCTATCATCTTATATTTGAACTCCTACAGTCGAAAGATCTGCTGAAAGATATCTGAATATATCTAATAAATATGAGGCAATCAAGCCAGTAGCTCTGTAGCCCACAGAGTGAAGCAAAAGGAAAAGGGCTAAATAGTTGTACTGAAAAGCCCGCCTGCTGTTAAATAGAAGAAGAATTGTGCAAAGCAATATAGCTTTAGCGTAGAAACTGGAATTGCAATGGTCAGCTTGACTTCGTAACACTTGTGGCCAAGACGTCGCACTTTAATATTCGAAGAAGCAGGATACTGTTAAAGACAGGTTACAGTAAGACTTATCAAACAGTTCATAGTAGCGAACTGTAAGTAAGGAGCGAAACAACTGAACAGTTGTTTCGAAAACAACTCTAAAAAACAGAATTATTATGCTCATTATGTTGATTCCAAATACATAACAATCATGAAGCTTAGTGTCACCCTTCAAAGGCTACGAGCCTGAGGAAATGTGCCTTATTTTCGAAAAAGGAGGAAATACCCCGTACAAGTCAAAGAATCTTCAACAAAATTAAACCATCAGATTCAGCGTATCGAGAAGCCAACTGCAGAGGTTTCAAGCTTCTATCTGCAAAAAATGTGGAGTTTTGTATTTTTTGTGAGAAGAAAGATAAAGGATACGTGTTTATTTGTTTTTTTTCCCAGGGGTGATCGCGTCGAATCAATGGTCCTAGAACATCGGGAGAGAGCTTATTTGAACGGAAATTAGAGGTTCTAGCGTAGTTTCTAAGTGACCGAAAATATTTAAGGGCAAGTAACCCCCCTTCCACGCCCGCTTTTCCCCCCATTAGACTGATCAAAATTTTGGGATAGCCATTTTGTTCGTATAGTTGAAAAGTCCAAAAAAAATGCCTTTGAAAATAACATGAGCCCTCCCCCAGCCCCTGGGAATAGGTCTTTAAGTTTTAAAATTTGTCCATTGTTTACGTAAAATATTTGTTATTGGGAAGCATACAGACATTTTTCGGGGGATGAGGGTGGGAGGATTTTGTGCTGGGTGCTTGGGGTGAGTTTCCATGGGGATAATTTTCCATGAGGAGGGAATTTCTTGGAGTGAACTTTCTAGGGGAAATTTTAAACTGGAGGGATTTCACAGAATTCCTATACGAAATTATTTTTATTTATCTTATTTCTCTTTGCCTACTCAATTTTGCATGTGGAGATGATGCAGGGGATAGTCTAGGGACAATTTTCAGCGAGTTTAGATTTCCGGGAAATAATTTCCACGGAAGGAGGGTATTTCTGGAGTAATCGAAAAAACGATTAGAAATTAGTGTTTTTCAATTGAAAGTATACTAAGAATTTTTCAGGCTGAATCTTCTCCCAGAAATTTTACAGAGGGGGAGGGGGGTTTAAGCGAGGATGGAATTGTCCGACAGAAATTTTAAGGGGAAGGGATGTATTTTACGTAGTTAGGAATTTTCAACGGAGGACTTTCCCGTGAGGAAAGGGAATTTTTCATGGAGGGTAAGCCAGATTTAACGACATTATTTAAAAACGATCAGAAATTAAGTAGAAAACAAGTTATTTTTCTACTGAAAGTAAGGAGCAACATTACAACTCAAAACGAACAAAAATTATTCTGTATATGAAGGGGTTGTCCCCCTCCTAAATACCTTGTTCTTTGCGCAAAAGTTCGACTGTTTGTCTCAATTTTTTAAGAACGACTCCTGAAACACAAATGTTTATTGATTGCTTAATTAAAATAGGAAGCTTTTTAAAAGTGCTAAAAACTTCAAAAGGCCTACTGTCAGACGTTAAATTGACTTCGCTGTTCAAAAAAAAAAAAAAAAAAAAACTTTTGACCGGCAGCGTCATTCTTCTTCACAAAAAAGCCCGTTATCTCAGCTGCATTGACAAAAGACTTACTTCAGCAGTTTAAGGAGGAAGCCGTTGAGCATCCAGTATACACAGTAGTATCTACAGTATACACATAGCCCCCATGAGCATCAAGATGACACCAGTCGTCTACGTAGAAAAGGAACCTAAGCATCAAGTTGAATGCAAACAAAGTGTTACTATTTTTACATCAGTTATTTAATTTTTTATGCAAAAGCACTTTAATTTCCGAACGACCCTCATATATCCGAAAATACGAAATTTTTAACTTTTCCCAATAATTATGATCGTCACAAATTTGTTTTTCTTTGACTGTTTACTTTTTACACTAGACTTGATTCAGTGGATGTATGGTTACGGGAGAGGGATCACTCAAGAGACAAAACTTAAAGTTCTAGCGCTCTTTAAGTATACAAAAAAAGGCCACGCAACAAAGAAGTGCTTACTTAGGCCACCAAACAAATATTTAACGGTAATATTGCCAAACTGCTATTAAGCTGAAGTATGGCGAGACAGCCAACCGGCTTTAAACTATGGAGAGCTATTTACAGAGCCTCCTAGTTTCAGGGGCTTTAAGGTCGTGCATTGGCGCATTCGTCACTAAATCTGTCAACCTGTACAGCATTTCAAGCTGTGTGTATTAAAATGGCAACCTTTTAGTCATGTAGAATGGACTATTTTCATAATTTGCTTCCCTCGTCCCGGGGCTGCACACATCGTGTCGCCTATAGAGGCATATTTTTCTGACTTTATGATTATAATTAGTAAACTGACTATCCTAAAAATTAGATCTGATGCCAGACAGAACTCCAGAAGACAGCTGGGTTATAGGAGGGGCATCAGATACCCTTCCGATTGGTTTTGACCCTTAAAACGGTACTACAAATTTAAGTTCGCAATCGAATGATCCCCACCCCAGTTTTTATAACCACCTGTTCAGTATGATCAGGCCAAATAAAAAAAAAAAAATTACAATAATACATTGCAGACCCATCACTCTTTCCTAAGTCACTATTGTGTTCACAACGATATTATTCACGAACAATCTGTTTTACATGGGCCATTTAAACAATATGCGGCTCTTGTCCTGGTGACTGCATGGATAAGATGATGTTATCCTCAGTGGCACATTTTGACTGCTTTAATAAAAGTGGCTATTGTGAAATTCCAAACAACCATCGAGGGGCTGCAGGGGCACGTGGGGCACTGAAGGTGTAAAGCCTTCGATTGAATTTTTCCCCTAAAACAGCGGTAGAATTTTTATGGTGAGTAAATGAACCATATCCCAATTTTCTATCACCATCTGTCCTAAATGATAAGGTCGAGAAAAAATTAAATAAAAAGAAATAATCCCCTGGAGAGGTATTATTTTTTACAAAGACAACGCTGAATATTCAACCGAGGTTTTTGAATATCGAGAGAAAATACGCAATTATTAATTTAATAATCAAAACTGTATAAACACACAATTAAATCGGGCATTAAAACAATTCAAGGAAGTTTAAAGTTCACAGCAACTCCCCAATGATCTGAAGGAAAAACAGTGGTACCACTAATCTTTTGAATGCCTGTAAGCTTAAAATCAGCAATAGTAATATTCACAGGCTTTACAAAAACTCGATCAAAGCGACATCTTGGCTGAAACTTTGACGGCATTTGATGATTTGAATTTCTTAAACAGTCCCATGTAAACTGGTACTCTTTTTTAGATCCACAAGCACTCCATGCGTCAAAAAACTTCTCAGGTAATCCTCCTGCTTCAGCAAGCTCCTTGTCTCGAAGGTTTAAGTCCCCAGCAAATATAATATTAGCATCATTTATTTCATTGGCAATTTTGAAGCATTCTTTTAGCTGAACAATTCTTTGTGTTGAGAATTCCTTTGTACTTTCCAAGTGCACATTCATAAGGAGCAATCTTACTTCCCCAACATGAGCATGAACTTGCAGTATGTTTCTTCCCATTACAGAATTAGTAAAAGGCAACACTTTATACGAATCTTGGTACACACAGAATATTTTTAGTAAGGTTATACAGTAGTAAGGGGCTCCGTCAGAATTAGCGGAAATAAAAACGTACTGTGGCAGAAGAGTTTCTAAGTACTTCTGAGTCTCCTCTGTCACCTCTTGGAGAAAAACTATATCATAGCCTTCTTTTTCTATTACTTTTGCTGCAGCTTTTATCCGTATTTTCAAACATTTTGGTTCCATACCATCAAGATTCCAAGTTAAAAATCGAAAATGTGACGGTCTCTTATCAGTCAATTTTGATGATTTTATAAGTTCAGGAAGAGACAAACTTGATCTTGCTTCATCTTGCGCTGACTCAAGTTTAAGATGCTTCGCACCTGGTGAGTCATCAGGTACTGGAGAAGCTTTTCTTGCTAGAGGCTTGGAATCACTCTGTGGTTGAACAGAACCAAAAAACTGTTCAAGAGATCTTTCTAACTCCCAGTCATTGTCCTGCAAAAAACATTGGGCAACTGCTTCATTTGTGTCTGTAATTTCAACAAAGCTTTCAACCAGACGCTGGCATTCAGCAGCCTCAGGAATTTCTTCATCACTCATTCTGTTAATATAAAAGCAAAAAATTACTATTCGACAGCAAATCTCAAGAGTATACACGCTGTTAATATGACACATACATAGTTTCTGAAAATTGGTATGAGCAATAAAATCGTTTAAAAAAGATGTCTTTTTAATTGAGTCACTATTACTTTTGCTTGTGATTAAGTAACATCAGTAGATACTTGTAGGTCAAAGATTTAGAGGGGAGGGAGAAAATGAAGGTATAAATTATCATTTTAGCAACAGACTTTCCTCGGATACGTATCAGAGGGATCTCTTCATCCCCCGTCTACGTGTAGCAATGTGCACTATAGGGGAATTCATCATTTTAAAATATAGAAAGAGAATAATATGGAAGCACGTGCAGATGAGCAAGCTCCCACCCATCCAATCTACTGTATTTACATTTCCTATATAATGCACAAAGTTACATTACGCACAACGGTCCAATACAAACGGGAAAAGGTTTAATGCTTTTTCAACATGGAGGGGCATACAATCAGACAAAGTAGATTTTGGGTCGCTATTTATTATTTTTCCATCTATGGGGTAGGGGTGTCATTTGAACCAAACAAGGAGATGGATACACCCCCCCCCATGTGTGCAGACACGATAAATCAATTAATAATTTCAGCGATGGTTTTGTTTAGGACAATTTAAGTGATTAGCCCCTTCAGTAATTTCAACAGAGAAATGATCATAGACAAGGCATTCAGCGAATTAAAACCTAATATATAAACAAATCAACACTAAAGAAAAAGAGAAACAGGAAAAAAAAATATGTGAACACATTGCGAAATCTGATCCAATAAAGATGCAAATTAATTTTAGAACCATGATAAAAGATTTACAAATGAAAGATTTTGTACAGTTTGTGCGAGAGACAAGAAGTTGTAAGGCTTTTGACTACACTGACTAACATCAAGTCAAACTTCGAAGGAAAATGCATGCATGAATCAATCAACAATTTATTGAACTATAGTTTTCAAATCTTCGCCACTGGAATAAAAAGTTTCTTTTTTTTTCAGTAGATCAACCAGACATCAATCAGAGGTTTGTGAGAATATTTTCTTTAGCCACCTGCAAAAGGTCTTATTACATCTCAAAATGAGGTGTGTTGCAATAAAATTTTTCGCTGTTTTCTTCTAATATTGACCAGAATTCTTCTTGATGAATGTACCTAATATGATTTTTCTTACATAGGCTTTATGGTTGAAAATATTGCCTTGAACAAAATAGTGTATATGTTTCAAAAAGTGACTGACTGGCATCTTGGCGACTCAAGACAATTATTACAATGGTTTCAAACAGTGGCCATACCCTCTTTTTTTTGCTTACTGAGTGGTGATATAATATTCTTCATTACCTTCCAATGAGCCAGATTACAAATAATAAGGCTTATCATGCGCATCTTTAGAAGAAATGTATGTTAAATTTTTCATTAAATCTTCCAATTTCGAAGCACATAGCCTACATTTAGCTGTCATCTCCTTAATCTTAAATTTTTGATTAATTTTGTCGCACACAAGGAACTTATAATTAGGTCCATATGCCCAAAATTCATTACATTGTAGGTTCCCAAATTCAGATTTAGTCTTAAACCACCCTTCTGTTGGCGTTTTCCGGACAAACTGGAAAGTAAATCAACCAAAGGAACTGCTAAAAACAGTTTTCTTGTCATTCTGTTAGTTGATCTACTTCTACCCTTTTCTGTACAACCCCAAATGGAAATGCAGCCTTGGGTACCTGAAGCTATTGAAATCTTTGGTCAATATATATATATATATATATTTTTTTTTAATATTCAATCCAGTTTATATACAGAGGATTGAAAAAATTTGTAGTCAACTAGAGGCAGCTGAGCAGCATATTTCACGGAACATCCTACATTAGCACGTTGCACCAGGCTTTATTTCTGAATGTCAATTATTCCTTGCAGATTTAGCCTAGAGGTTTTCTCTATGACCAATAATAATAATAATTTATTTGAACCCTCTATCAGAGGCAACGCTGTAGCGTTACCTATAGTTAAGGCCACACGGTCCCCTCACGCCCATCATTCTCCCAAACACATTCAATCCAAATTTTGAGATAGCCATTTTGTTCAGCGTACTCGATTTCCAGATAGAAAATATGTTTTTGAGAAGGACACTTCCCCACAACCCTCAGGGTAAGGGTTTTAAGCTATGCCCTGGGGCATATAAGGTTTTTATATAAGGCGTTGTCGTAGAAACTTCAAGAAAGGCTCATTCGATTGGAAATTCAAAGGGCTAGTGCCCTTTTTAATAGTCGAAAGTGATTCGAGGGCAACTAGGCCCCCCCCCACGCCCATCTTTCCCCCAAACACATCCAGTCAAAATTTTGAGATAGCCATTTTGTTCAGAGTAGTTGATTTCCAGATAGAAAATACGTTTATGAGGAGAACACTCCACCACAATCCTTAGGGCACGGGTTTTAAGTTATGCCCTGGGGGCATATAAGGTTTTTTATAGAAGGCATTGTCATAGAAACTTCAAAAAAGGCTTATTCGATTGGAAATTCAAAGGGCTAGTGCCCTTTTTAACAATCGAAAGTGATTGGAGGGCAACAAGCCCCCCACGCCCATCATTCCCCCAAACACATCCAAACAAAATTTTGAGATAGCCATTTTGTTCAGCATAATTGATTTCCAGATAGAAAATATGTTTTTGAGGAGGACACTTCCCCACAACCCTAAGGGCAAGGGTTTTAAGTTATGTCCTGGGGGGCATATAAGGTTTTCATTGAAGGCGTTGTCGTAGAAACTTCAAAAAAGGCTCAGTCAATTGGAAATTCAAAGGGCTAGTGCCCTTTTTAGTAGTCGAAAGTGACTGGAGGGCAACTAACCACCCTCTTACGCCCACCTTTCCCCGAAACACATCCAATGAAAATTTTGAGATAGCGATTTTATTAAACGTAGTTTTAAGGTCTGGAAATTAGATCTTTGAGGGTGACAACTCCCCCACAGCCCTCAGGGCAAGGGTTGTAAGTTATGCCCTGGGGGCATATAAGGTTTAAGTATAAACTTCAGAAAGGGCTCATTCGATTGGAAATTTAAATGACTAGCTCCCTTTTTGATAGTCGAATGTGATTCTAAGGCAACTGACACCCCTTCCATGCCCACTATTCCCCAAACACATCCAATCAAAATTTTGATATAGCCATTTTGTTCAACGTAGTTGAAAGTTCTGAAAATTATACCTTTGAGCAGGACAATCCCCCACAGTCTTCAGGGCAAGGATTATAAGTTATGCCCTGGGGGCATATATGGTTATTATGAAAGGAATGCTCGTATAAACTTCAGAAGGCTCATTTGATTGGATACTGAAATTTCTAGTTCCCTTTTTAAGAGTCAAAAGAGATTGGAGGGCACCTAGTCCCCCAAGCCCTTTTTTCCTCAGACCCATCCGATAAGAACTTTGAGATAGCTTTTTTTTAAAATAGTTCAAAGACGATATAACAAAAACTCAGGGGTCAACACAGCCCCCTAGGGCCCGAGAGCAGGTGTTGTAAGTTATCTCCTAGGGGAATATATGGTTCTTATTGAAGGGATGCTCGTAAAAAATTCAGAGATGGCTCTTATGATTGGAAATTGAAAGTTCATAGAGTCAAAAGAGATTGGAGGGCAACTAGCCCCCCCACGCTCCTTTTCCCCCAAATGTATCCAATAAAAATTTTGAGATATCCATTAAGTAAAAAATTGCTTGAAAGTAAGATAACAAAAACTCAGGTGTCGTCACAACCCCCCAAGGCCCGGGGGCAGGCGTTATAGGTTATGCCCTGGGGCATATATTGTTTTCATGAAAGGGATGCTCGTATAAACTTCAGAGCTCATTTGATTGGATATTGAAAGTTCGAGATCACTTTTTAATAGTCAAAAGAGATCCGAGGGCAGCTAGCTCCCCCCCACGCCTTCTTTTTCAAAACCCATCTGATAAAAATTTTGAGATATATATTTTGTTTAAAAATAGTTCAAAGGTCGGATAAGGAAAAATCCGGTGTCAATAGAAACCCCCAGGGCACAGGGGAAGGCGTTCTAAGTTATGCCTTAAGGGCATGTATGGTTCTTATGAAAGGGATGCTCGTATAAACTTCATAGAGGGCTCATTTGACTGGAAATTGAAAGTTCTAGTTCACTTTTTAGGAGTCAAGAGAGTTAAACTAGCCCCCCCCCTGCTCTTTTTCCCCAAAACCCGTCTGCTACAAGTTTTGAGATAGTAAGTGTTTTGGAAATTGTTCAAAAAATTAGATAACAAAAACGCCCCCCAGAGCCCGGTGGATAGGCGTTGTAAGTGTTGTTCTGGGGGCCTATATGGTTCTTATGAAAAGGATGCTCGTTTGAACTTCAGAGGGGGCTCATTTGACTGAAAATTGAAAGTTCTAGTTCAATTTTTAAGATTCAAAAGATATCCAAGGGCAACTCGCCCCCCCCCCCTACACATCCTTTTTCCCCAAGCCCATCCAATAAAATTTTTATAATTGTCATTTCATTAAAAACAGTTCAAAGGTCAGATAAGAAAAATTTCTGTGCCGACGGAACCAACCAGGGCCCGGAGACAGGCGTTATTAGTAATGCTCTAGGGGCATATATATTTTTTATGGAAGGTATGCTCGTACAAACTTCGGAGAGGGCTCATTTGATTGGAAATTGAAAGTTCTTGTTCACTTTTTAAAAGTCAAAAGAGATAAGAGGGCAACTAGCCCCCCCCTCCTCCACGCCCTAAATTCATCAAACAAACATTTGAGATAGAGATTTTGTTAAAAATAGTTCGAAGTTCAGATAACAAAAAACTACGGTGTCAACACAGCCCACCAGAGCCCGGGGATAGGCGTTATAAGTTATGCCCTGGAAGCATATATGGTTGTTACGGAAGGAATGCTCGAAAAACTTCCTAGAGGGCTCATTTGATTGGAAATTGAAAGTTGTAATTCACTTTTTAAGAGTCAAAAGTGATTGGAGGGCAGATAGCCTCCCCCTACACTCAATTTATTTTTTTCCCAGAGGCACTTCATATAGAAGGGGACGTCATATAAACTTCAAAGGGGGCTAATTTGATTGGAAATGGAGAGTTCTAGTGCCCTCTTAAGAGCCAAAAGTGATCAGAGGGCAACTGCTCCCCCCAAGCCCTTTTTCTCCAAATATATCTGATAAAAAGTTTGAGGTAGCCATTTTGTTAAAAATAGTGCAAAGATCATATAACAAAAACTCCTTTACGTATGGTGATTTCGTTAAAAATAGTTCAAAGGTCAGATAAGGAAAACTCCTGTGTCAACCCTCCCCCCCCCCCAGGGCCGGGGCAGGCGCTGTAAGTATTGCTCTGGGGGCCTATATGTTTTTTTATGGAAGGTGTGCTCGTATAAACTTCAGAGAGGGTTCATTTGAATGGAAATTAAAAGTTGTAGTTCATTTTATCAGAGTGAAAAAAGATCAGAGGGCTACTAGCCCCTCCCGCCCTCCACGCCGTTGGGTGTATCGGATGGATAAATCGCTTCGATAAAAATTTCAGGTGATCATTTTGTTAAAAATAGTTCAACCATCAGATATTAAAACTCCAGGGTAGACACAACCCCCCCAGGGCCCAGGGACAGGCGTTGTAAGTTATACTCTGGGGATATATATGGTTCTTATAGAAGGGATATTCGTATAAAATTCAGAGAGGGCTCATTTGATTGAAAATAGAAAGTTCTGGTTCACTTTTAAAGTGTCAAAATAGACCGAAGCTTAATCTAGTCCCCATTCACCCTTTTTCCCCAAACCCATCGGATAAAAATTTTGAGATACCAATTTTGTTCAAAATAGTTCAAACATCAGATAATAACAATTCCGAGGTTGACACAAACCCATTTTTTCACTTTGATATTGTTACTTTGATATCAGTTTTGATACTTTGATGAATATTTGATTTTTTTTTAAGTTTGATTTTGAAATAAGGAATTTTTAAAAACTTTGCAATCAAAAACAAACAAAAATAATTAAAAAAAACATTCCGAAAAATAAGTTTTCAAAGTAAAGTAAAAGAAAAGTAACAGAAATTAAATAAACAATCAATGCAAACAAGCGTACAATAGATATTAATGTAAATTAATAAATAAAACCTTAAACAAGTGAAATTTAAATTGAATATGCAAATCAAGCTTGAAACGAACAAAAATCACCGCAAACAAGAGTTTGGGTATGACCTCCTTCTCTCACTGTAAAAGTATAAAACCTACTGCATCATTGGCGCTTTGTTGAAAACTATATGCGTCTTGAACAGTCTTGGAAAGTATAAACAACATCAAGTTGAATATCTGATGTATAATAATATTAATTTTTGAAAGATCCATCTGCTCAAGAATTTATTTCACTGTAATTTTATTTTTATTTTCAATGCTGTAAGAACTGGAAAAGAAAATATTTGTAATATAATCCGTTTTCAGTTAAGCACCAATGACGCAGTATACTTTTGGTTTTTATTTACAGTTAGGAAAGGAGGCAGTATCCAAACACTTGTTTTTAGGGAAACTATATTCGTCATTAACAACTTTAAAAAGAGCTAATAAATTAAACTGAATATTTGATGTATAATGATATTAATTGCTGAAAGCTCATCAGTTCAAAATGTTACTCTAATTTTAATGTTTATTTTCAATATTAAGCACAAAAGAAAATATTTGTCATAAAACTGGTTTTCAGTAAAGCGCCAATGACGCAGTAGGTTTTAGACTTTTACAGCTAGAGAAGGAGGTCATACCCAAACTCTTGTTTGTAGTGATTATTGTTCGTTTCAAGCTTGATTTGCATATTCAATTTAAGTTTCACTCGTTTTAAGATTTATTTATAAATTTACATTAGTATCTATTGTATGCTTGTTTGCATTGATTGTTTATTGTATTTCTGTTCGTTTTAAGTTTCATTTTTACTTCAATAGCAAAATATTTTATTTCATTTTAAGCTTGATTTTCATATTCAATATAAGCATTACACGCTTTAAGATCCATTTATTCATTTATGTTATTACTTTTTGTATGTTTTTGATATGATTGTTTATTTAATTTCTGTTCGTTTCGGGTTTAATTTATTCTTTAATAGTAATTTCTGGTTGTTTTGAGTTTGAATTTTAAAGGTATTTGTATCTGCTGAGCTTAAGTTTAAAAAGGGCTTTACTTTTATTTGAAAAACTTATTTTTCGGAATTTTTTTTAATTAATTCATACAAAAATGCACTTAGGAGTAAGAAAAAAGAAACATACATAAAAAACACTTATTATTGCAAACTCTAAAAAATTCACTAGCAATGAACAAACGATAAATACACCCCAATGGGAAATCTACGACATACACAAATCGCTGTCTGAATCTGCTTTCTAAGACATCCATCTTGTGACATATCTCAAAAACTCCGTAACATTTGGAGATATAACTGTTGCGAGACCAAATAAGAACATTCTGACGTGATAAAAAAAACTTCCATAATGGCACCAGAAAAAACATCCGGGGAGCAAAAAACGAGTTATAAAGCCGATCAAGTATTTTTTTTGTCAAATTGGTCTTTAACTCTAGAAAAACGTCCATAGGACTTCCTCAATTTCTCTCTCAATACATTTATTGTTAGTGGCCTTGTTACGAATCGAGGTCCCGAATGCAAGTCCAAGGTACTTGAGAGTAGTCGCAAAAATTGTATCAGGGCCAATCTGAATTTCTTAATCGGAAGGGTGATGACAACCAAAAACGAGATATTCAGTTTTAGCAGAAGCAACTGGCATCCCTATGTCAGACAACCAGGCATAAAGGCTGTTCACAGTAGCCTGTAGCGATTGCAAATCATCAGACAACAGAAAAATGTCATTTGCGTACGAAAGGTGACTTGCATCAATGGATGGCTCGATGTTAAAATACGGTATTCTGCGGCTTGCACAGCGGATGGCATTATTAAATATTGCAGGAAATAACACTTGAGCCTTGTTTTGCTCCGCGACGCACAGAAATTCGGCTGCTGCAAAGATTTTCGACGCGGACAAGTATAGAAGAGTTTTGATACAATTGCCACAGGGAGGCACAAATGAATGGGTTTACCCCACTCCTCGAAAGTGCAGAAACAGCTTGGGAGTGTAGGATCGAATCAGATGCTTTAGAAATATGTATTGTACAAACATATGAAGGTTTCTTTATTCTCTGATACCTCTCCAAAATAGACAAGAAAACTGCGTGTGCATTCCCAACATCAAGACCCGCGCGAAAACCAAACTGATGATATCCATGATCACACCTATTCGAGATTTTTAAAAGAAGAATCTTTTCAAATAATTTTGCAGTAATTGCAATATTCTTTTATGGGACACACGTCACAATGCCCTCGCATAGCGCAGTCGGTACGAAATACTGCACAATACAAGCTTGGAAAAGTAACGCCATATAGCTTTTCCTTTTTTTAGGAGACGAATTAGCGTAAGAACTGACGATGTTGAGATAGAAACAAGATTTCTAGTTGAGAAAAATGGCAAAAGAGAATCTGTCAAAAAGTTGTGTCCAGTGGTAGGGATCAGACAATAACGAGTAGAAGTGTTTTTCCCAGGAAGTTACATCAATAGGGTTAGAACGCGAACAAGACGATGAAGTGAACTTTGATACTTTGCCTTCTCTTGAAGAGCAGTACAGCTTTCCGGTACTTTTTTTAGTCAAACAGTTCGTGGTAACAAACTGTAAGTAAGGAGTGACCCGGCTCAATAGTAACCGAAATTCTAAAAAACGGAATTTTGATACCAATAGATACATCAAAAGAATCAGATTTTAATTCTGATTTCAAATATATAGGTTTCATCAAGTTTAATCTTACCCATCGAAAGTTACGCGCCTAAGAAAATTTGGCTGATTTTCAAAAAAAGGGGAAAGATCCCCTAAAAATTACAGAACCTAAATGAAAATCATACCATCATATTCAGCGTATCAGAGAACCCTACTGTAGAGGTTTCAAGCTCCTATCTACAAAAATGTGGAATTTTCCATTTTTTGCCAGAAGAAAGATCACGGATGCGTGTTTTTTTGCTTTTTTTTCTTCTCCCCAGGGGTGATCGTATCGACCAAGTGGTCCTAGAATATCGTGGGAGGGCTCATTGGTATGGAAATTAAAAGTTCTAGTGCCCTTTTTAAGTGACAAAAAAAAATGGAGGGCAGCTCGGCCCCCTCCCACGCTCATTTTTTTCCAAAGTCACCCGATCAAAATTTTGAGATAGCCATTTTGTTCAGCATGGTCGAAAATTTATAACTATGTCTTTTATGATGACTTAATCCCTCGAAGCCCCCAGGGGGAGGGCTGAAAGTTATGAAATTTACCAATGTTAACATATAGTATTGGTTATTGGGAAGTATATAGACGTTTGCAGGGGGAATTTTTTCTGGTAGTGGGGGGTGGGGTGGGTCGGGGGTTATATGGGAGGATATTTTCATGAAGGAAGTTTTCATGGGGGAAGGGACATTGCTATGAAGGGGGCGCCAGATTTCCCACCATTATTAAAAAAAAAAATCTGAAATTAAATATAAAAACCAAATTTTTCAACTGAAAGTAAGGAGCAACATCAAGACTTAAAACGAACAAAAAATATTAGCTATATGATTGGGTTCACCATTTAGTCAATGCCTCGCTCTTTAAGCCAAAGATTTTTTAGTACTTTCATAAGAGCTATTTATTCTAATTAACGGCCTTTGCGATTAAGAGGTCATTTTTTAAGAATTGGAACAAAATTCTAACTTTAGCTTAAAGAGCAAGGTATTGACTAGGGTTACGTAAATTAATTAGTAAATTACGTCAGAACCAAATTTAGAGACAGCCATTTAGCAAAAGAAAAGTAAAATTTCTATGCAAATTTTGTTTACTTATTCAATGACGGTGATCCAAAATAAAAGCTGCATTAACTAAAAAACAATCAGAAATTAAATATAAAAAAAACAAGTTTTTAAACTGAAAGTAATGAGCGACATTAAAACTTAAAACGACCAGAAATTATTCCGTATATGACAGGGGCTGTCCCCTACTCAACGCCTCGCTCTTTACGCTAAAGTTTGACTCTGTCTCACAACTTTATTTTTTAAAACAACAAAAAACTTTAGCGTAAAGAACGAGGCGTTGAAGAGGGGACAGCCCCTTTCATGTACAGAATAATTTCTGTTCGTTTTAAGTTTTAATGTCGCTCCTTACTTTCAGTTTAAAAAAACTTGTTTTTTTTATTTAATCAATTTAAGGATCATAAAAATTAAACCAGATATGGGGCGATGACAATCCACCCAGATCTTAAGCCAAAACATTTGACGGTTCTTTGCAAGTTGTAGCTCTGGGTCATCGCTCCAGCCCTTTTTCCGGGTACCATTCTTAATTATCTCAGATGGTACTGCGGCTGAGGCGGCTGCTTAAATCGAATGAGTAACATCAGTAAGATAGCAATCTAGATCCAGGCTGCTGCCATTCAGCACTGTAGAAAGAAGGTTAAAAGGAATTTTGATCTTAGATAGCATAGAATCCAAAACACTTCGATATAGTGGTATATCAATATTATCCCAGTGCATCTTCCAAACCACAGGCTGCTGACTGATTAGTGGAATAAACAAATTCATACAAAACTTTAAGTGTAAATGGTCACTTGTTAACATACCATCAGATACGTCAACAATGACACTCTGGAGTTCCAGGATATTCGAGAGGACAAAATCAAGATCGGAAGTGGAACCAGAATGGTGAACATCAGAGCAAGATTTGGACTGAAAGGAAAAATGAAGTCTCTCGGCACTGAAGAAAGGAGCAACTGTGTAAAAGGTGCAGAAGCATCTTTGAGGTCTGAGTTGAAGTCACCACATATGACAAGCGATTTATTTGATGAATTAACTTTATGCAGTAATTTTGACAGGGACGCACAAGCTGACGCATATTGTCAGCTAGATTTAGCATTTTGATAATTAGTTGGCATATAAACACATACAAGAACAATACTACCTAAATCAACTGCGAGGTATAGATCTCTAGATTCAAAACAACTACATCTAAACTTCTTATTTACAGTAACTAATGAACCACCAGATGGATAGCCAACAGTAGTTTTAGCAGGTCCAATAAAAAATAAATGGTTAGACGAAACTTTTAGCATCGGAGAATTATTCACATTAAGCAAGTGTTCGGCTAAACAGACAATATCATACTTAAATAGCAGATTCTCAAGAGTTCTTAATTTCTCCCGGACGCCATTAATATCCTGAAAAAAATACAGAAATTATTCCACTAGGACTAGAGCTTATGCTAACACGCACGATTTATAGTTTCCTTTCTAACATCAGGCCCTCGAACAGGTAGGTATTTCTTGACCTCTGGACATGTTAGATTGTTGCTTTGATGACTACCACCACAATTGACACAGGTAAAGGACTGTATCTGACAGCTTCTGCTACAGAAGTTATGATTACCGTCACATTTGCTGCATTTAGTTGGATTAGAACAATCTCTAGAAAATTGACCAAAGACTTGACAATTGTGACACAGCATCGGTTTCTCGATCGGCAACGTACAGTAAATTGAACTAAACCATATTCAATCTTGATTCCGCCTTCAACAACACGATCTAATTCATCTTTCGATATGAATTTTAACTGAATTACGGACTGTATTACCGAATCTGGCTGCACTGTTCACACTGCTAACAAAAATAGGCATTTGTGAAACGTCATAGTCTTGGTCCATCCTGATAATGCCGGCATACTCGGGCCTCACTCCCCTTGGTTCGAATATTTAGCAGCTTCGCTACCTTCGCTCAAGCATAAAGAATTACCCCCTGTAAGATCTTGACCAGGGTTAGCCAGCCCAAATGATTTTACAGTCATTTTGAAAATGCATCACAGCTCCATAGACTGACACAAAATTATATATTTTCAAATAAGAGTCTCTGTAGTCAAGCAACATACATATTATGAGGATAATATTAATACTAAACACACATTGAAATAAAATAGATGGATAGATAGTTAGTTTCTCCTGGTTTATTTGTGATGCATAGGGAATACATAAATATTCCTTCAGAATTTATTTGAATGGTGGACCCCTTTCCCATTAGCTCTACTGCAGCTGGGATTAAAATATAGCCCCCGTGCTGTCAAGCAGATATCAATCCCCCGTGCTACCCCATGTCGCACATTATAAGTACACAAAAAAATACAGCACTAGAAATTAAAAACAACAATTACGTAAATGTAAATTAAGATACAAAAAAGTGAAACTATTGAAAATATCAAATTTACTAGTGTGGTATTTGTTACTCTCTTCTGTCACTTAGCTTTTCCTGACCAAAACCCCAGCCTATTTGCCACAGGAGGGGGGGGGTATTTTCCACTGACGGTAAACACCTAGAACCATGAGGAGGATACCCTCTCCACAATACCTCGCTCTTCACGCTAACAATATTTAGAAATTTCAAAAAGCTTCTTATTCTAATTTAACGAACCGTGCGATTCAATTATTGTTCGTAAAGAATTGGGATGCAAAGTCATACTTTAGCATAAAGAGCGAAGTATTTTTCTCAATTCTTTGGGAAAAATTCACAAACACTAAGGCCGCTTAATTAGAATAAAAGCTTTGTCAAAGCAATAGAGACTAGTATAAATAGCAAGGGATTTAGGAGGGTGCAGCCCCACTCATATATGGACTAATTTTTTGTCTTTTTCAATATTTTTCTGTACCTTCAGTTGAAAAAAATTATTTTTCTAAATTTCAATATCTGATTATTAATCAGATTATGCCGGAAAATCTGCCTCCCTCAAGGCGGTTTCAGGCGCCATCCGCTGTCCCCACTCTGCACCCACCGACACTATTTCATAACTATTGATTGTAAATTCTTAAAAAAAAAGCTTACTATTAAACGGCCATTCTATTTCAGGAGTCACTCTTAAAGAATTGGGAAAACTTGCGTCAAAACTTACGATTAATTAAAAGTAAACGTATGCTAAAGTATACGTTTACTATACACTAAACTATAATATATAGCTATACTATATACTAAACTATATTAAAGTATACGTAATAATTTCTGTCCATTTTAAGTTTTGATTTTGCTCCTTAATTTCAGTTAAAAAACTTTTTTTTTTCTATTTAATTTCGAATCTTTCTCAAATTAATACCGCGAAATCTGGCTCTCCTCCATGAAAAATTCCGTCCCCCACGAAAAAATTCTGCTGTAAAAAGTTCTTTTCACGCATAAATACCCCCCCCCCTGAGACAATTCCACCGAGAAACTTTCTTGCGGACGATCTCGGGTGAAAAATGTTTCTTTTTTTTTAAAATATAATTAAATCCCACCTCCTCTCCTCTCGGTGACATAATAATCGTTTTCACTTAACTTCAAACTTCAATGTCACCTACACTAATTTAAAAACAACTTTTATTTTATGATTTTTGGATTTGGGTAGCCAAACATAATTGACGAAAACAAGGTATACTACAAAATAATTCAAAACCACAAAAAAATACCATTCCCGGTTTTGCAGGGTGCCCTTCCGCCATAGCGCACCCCTTTCACCATGGACATACATTAATAATACACAAATATTTTTCATAAAACCTTGTTCTCAATCAACTATACATTATCCTCCATCCTCCCAACCTTCCGTCAACCCCCAAACATACCTAGGAGGAGTAGAAAGCTGTGCCCCTTACAATATCTTTAGGCACGCCGTTCTAATCCTTCTTTAATAACACATAAATAAACCACTAACATCTTTTTAATACCCATTTGGCTACTCGAAAATCAAACAACAACCAATAAAAAATAATTTAAAATCTTTTAGCTTAATACTAACAGCATTTCCTCAATTTTTTTTTAAAATACAATTTAGAACTTTTTCTTGCAAAATGAAAAATGTGACATTTTTCTTGTGGTGAAAAATGTTTCTTGCACACTTTCATTTGAAAAAGACATTAATTTCTGATTGTTTTTAAAATCATGCCGGTAGTCCCCTCCGTGAAAAGTTTCCCAACAAATAGCCAGAAAAATGGTATTTTCCAGCAAACATTTTTTTTGGGGGGGGGGGGGGTTAGTGAAGAAACTTTAAAAAAAGCATCCAAAATGTGAAATTGATATCTGCTCCCTTATGCTTTCTGGGTATATTTCTGGTCAACGCTGTTATTCTGTAAGTAAAGAATAACTTTACACCCCAAAATGAGCATAATTTATTCCGTACAAGAGGGGGATTGCCCCTTAACACCTCCACCTCAAGGTTAAAGAAACTTCGGACTGTGCTCATTAGATCAGAAATTCAGAGTTCTAGTCCATTTTTTTTGAAGTCCAAAGGGATTGGAGACCAACCAGCTGCAGGGGGTTAATATTTTGCGCGGGGGGGGATTTTCTTTTTTTTCTTTGGAGAATTTTCCGTGAGGGGGGGGGTATTTCCCGTCGGGTGTATTTTCCGGAGGGGGGGGGGGTAAACGCCGGCCACCAAAAAAGGACAAGGAAAGATTAAAAAGACCGCTAATATCTTTAGATGCGTCAAACGAGGCATTCTCAATGCCGATACTACTACTACTACTAACAACTCACCGCAGCACCAAGCCGCCTAAGGCCAACACACCTCCGCACTCTCCTCTTCCATCCAAATTTATTCAAAACCTCCCTTTTTACACCCTCCCAGGAAGCTTCCATTTCCTTTAAATCTTTCTTTTTGACGTCCTCCCACCCCAAACGAGGATGACCTGTTTTCCGTTTAGCCCTATACGGTTGGCCGAAAAGAACAATCTTCGGCAATCTGTCATCTTTCATCCGCACAACGCCCACCGTCTTTACTAATAATACTACAAAGGTAAGTGAAGCTGCCCATCTAATCAATCTTTTCGTTACCAATGTCCCCTTTTCATCTTCAACTATTCCTAGCCTTAGTGACTTAGTCTTCTTAACATTAATTTTGAAACCTATTCTAGCACTCTCAACTCGCAAAACCTCTAAAAGTTCATTATTTTGCTCACACTTTCATCTAGGATGCTTAAATCATCAGCATAATCTAAGTCCTGGAGACTTTTTCCTACCCATTTTATTCCGTGGTCTCCCATTTCCTTTCCTGTGCTCCTTAAGACAAAGTCCATCAAAATAATCCATATAAAGGGGGATAGAACACAGCCCTGCTCAACTCCTGATTTAATACGAAATCAGCTGTTAACCTCATTTCCTACCTTAACCACAGCAGTGTTATTCTCGTAGAGAGCACTAATCCCTTTAATGTATTTGGCTGGTATACCATACAAGGATAAAACCTTTGCTAAAGCTCTTCTATCAACAAAATCGAACGCTTGCTCATAATCTATAAAACTGAGGACCAAAGTTATTTGATAACTTTAACAAAGTTATTTAATAGAATTATAGAACGCATTCACTACTATACAGCTTCAGCCTTTTGTTGGATTTTGAAATTGACTGCCGACAGATTGTTTCTGCAGCTGAATTGTAAGTTTGCAGATTTTTTTTTTGGCTGTTTTTAGATAAGATTTTCTTAGTTTTTAATCCTCAATTATTGAACACCTGATATAAAATACAATTTTTTTTCTGGAAAATTTTTACCCCCCCCCCCCCGAAAAAAAAATAGCCAACGGTTGAGACAAAATTTAGCTATAGACTAAGCTATGTACAAGGTTAGGGAATTAAAGATTGAACCGGAAGCTACCCCAAAAATATGATTCATAAATAAATTGTAAATTATTGTTTATAGGGGAGGGGGATAGGGGGTTATCATTTTTAAAGGATAATACCTCATTTTTTTTATTGAAAGCAGGGATGCCAAAAAGATAATTATTTTTTTCATTTAAAGTGGAGACAGAAGAAAATAATATCAAATTCCCTGGGAAACCATTGAAATATTTTGATAGACCTAGGACCCCTTATTGGGACTTGTTCATTGTCTTGGGTATTTTGCAATTTCTCATAGGCTACTGGCCTTATTTGGCTCTTGTGTGTGCTCTCTTTTATTTAGATTCTTTGGATCTTATGGAATGCCATGGCGAATCTATCACTCAGTTTTACAATAATTTGAGGTATATCTGAATAATTTCGACATTTTTGTTGTTGTCTTTGTACTCCTTTACTCATACCCTCAATATTTTTCAAGGAACACTAAGCTCGATAGAGGTAGTTTGCGTATTTGTTTGAGCCATATAGTGACCTTGTTAATTCTTCAGTAAATTATTTTTCAATTGAAAGCTGCGACGGTATCATCTCAAGGTGGTATCCAGAGGGGGGGATGGGGAGCTATTATATTTAAATTATAATAGCTCGAAATTTTGTTTATTGAAGGCAGGGATCCCAAAAAGTTCTTTTTTTTAATTTAAAGCAGAGACGGCATCCTATCAAGGTGGTATCTAGAGGGGGGGGGGATTGAGCTATCGTATTTAAATGATAATACCTCGATTTTTTTTTAAAGCAGAGGTGCCAATAAGTTAATTTTTTTATTTAAAGCAGAGACGGTATCCTCTCAAGATGGTATCCAGAGGGGGAGCATTGGGAGTTATTATATTTAAGTGATAGTACCTTGATTTTTTTTTTTATTGAAAGCAGGGATGCCAAAAAGTTGCAAAGTTGACAAAATTAACAAGATTTTTGTGAGTTATACTTGATACAGTACTTGCATGGTTTTATCGTCCAAAGGGAAAGGGACATATGCGTCCAACCCGTTTTTTTCTTATTTATGAAACGGGTTTACTTTGAAAACACTCATTCATAAGTACCAGGTAGATTCAAACTAAAACGAATTGGTTTGCCGAAAGTGATATTGACATCACCACCTAACGTTGCACTCAAGTGACAATGGCACACTTTGTCCAGTGCCCAAGTTACAATAAAAGACCAGGTCATAATAAAAGCTTTCAATTTTGGAGGTTCAAGGAGGAGTCTTTGACAGTCTTGTGACCTTAGGGTACTAGATGTTGCAACGTTCTTACATATCTACAGTGGTTTTGAAAATTCAATCACCCCACAAATGATTACCAAAAATATGCACAAATTTAACATTTGGAATATTATAACACTTTTTTCAAAGCTTTGAAAAAAAGCAAAAAAGTCTAAATACCCCTAACTATGCTTGAAAGCTATTTTAAAAAGAAACTCTTTGGAGATTTCCATGGAAATGACCATAACAGAAGCTTTTAGCCTGGGTGGGGATCAAAGAGGAGTCTAAGTATTTTGACCACAGGTGACTTACTGTTGCGACTTTCTTAAATTTGGTAATTCTTGTGAGCATTTGGAAATCAAAGCTTAAACTCATTAACTGATACTAAGTGTCCTAACATTTTGCTTGGATTAAAAGCGACGAACTAGGATGAACATTTCAACATCTTCCTGGAGCTACTTCGGTCTGCATATCATTTTATTTAATTACACTTAAAAGGGATGAGCTTTTCATTTTCTACCTAAGAAAATAGCTGGCCCTTCATTTTTCTTCATAGCGAATAAACTATTAAGTGTTTTTTGTGTCATTGTAATTGAAGTGTTCTCATGTGAAGTGTTCATCATGTATTTTTCAATTTGATGAATTTACTCCTTTTAGATACAGTTTATAATTTGGCTGATATTAGGTATTTATGAGTTTATACTTTGGAATGAATCCCCAAAAGAAAAAATGAATAATATCTAAAAGAGCAGACAAAAGCGATAAAAAAGCAGCAGTTCAGCCTTAGCCTACATGACATATATTCTATAAAGAAGCCAAAAAAAAAAACTTTAAAATGCATTTTTTTTTAAATTGTAACTTCTTGCTGATCAATGCTGAAATTTAAATTGTAATTGTAAACAATCAATATCGAAGTCGCCCATTTCAACTGTTTTAAATGTGACAAAACAGATATAGGCAAAGGGCATTATGAAAAAATTAAGCTTCTAAGTTCAAAGTTATATTCAAAGTTTTTACCCAGATAACTGATGAATTTTGTGATACGGTATTTGAAATTTTATATGCAATGCTCGATGAAAAAAAAACTACTAATTTTGATAATTATTTATGTTAAGAATACATAGCTAATAGATACTTGAACTACTCGTATTATGCAAGGGTTTTGAAACGCCACAGCCATTTCGTTTCTACCAGATTTCTACTTCTCTTGATGAATAACAAAGAAGACCAGTTTCCAGCCAGCGACTTCTGAATTTTTGAACTCATGAATAGGCTCGAATCTGTTGTAAATTGAAGCTGTGATTGGAGAAAGACAGATGAAAACATTGATGTTTGCGGTCAACATTGATCGCGCCGGCGGCGCACCGCCGACATCTTACCGGGGGCGCGGCGTGCTGTTTTTTGCCCCGCTGCCGCCGGTCTTCCCTTATGGGTGCGGCGCCGGGGTCTAGTTGAAAAAGCAGAAGGTTGAAAAAGCAGTTGAAAAAAGTTAGATGGCTAAAAAAGCAGTTGATAAAAGGTAGATGGTTGAAAAAGTTGGAAATAAACAGCCGAAATGACAAAATAAAAGTCAAACAAGAAGCAATACGACCTTGGAAGGATTTAGATCTAATCTAAGAAGATCAATGCTGAAGCTTATTGATGATTTTTAGTTTCAGGTTTATTTCATCAAATATACAAAAAATCAAGCCAATATAATTAGAAATCACTACGCTAGGGTAAAAAAATAATAATTTTTGCTAACGCGTAGCGATTACATCGCGTAGCTCTTAGCTCTTCCTAAATCAACCTAAGTTAATGAATCAATTCCACAAACAAATAATAAGGAAAAAAAAAACTAAGCCAATCCCCTTCATTCACACACTTCCAGAGCAATAACCATCATCAAATACAACTCCCAGCCTCCCCCCAGCCCATCCACCCACTCCTCCCCCGACCCCTTCCATCCACTCCTCCGCAGCAAATCAACCCATTCCTCCCCCAGCCCTTCCATTCACTCCCCCCCCCAAAAAAAAACCTTAAACAACTAATAAAAACAATAAACAACTAATTCCCCCAGAAATACTCATTTAATCTATTTTTAAATTGAGGAAGATACTCAGCCGCCCTAACGCTCACAGGAAGTGAATTCCGAACAGAAGGACCAAGATACTTTAAAGTAAAGCCTGATATCACACTATTTCTAAGCTCCACAACCAAATTATCACAGCTTCTCGTATCGTAATCATGACTCTGTTACACTTGCACACGCTTTTAGTTCACATAAGAGTTACTGCTCCACACAACACATCCATATGATATATACGGGTAAATGATTAGATAATATATCGTACGAAGAGTACTCTGCGGCAGAATATGCTTCACTTTTCTAAGCATTCCTACTCCACGGGCAACTTTTGCTGAAATTGTATCGCTGTGAAGTTTCCACCTAATATTAGAATCAATGAAGAAACCAAGATACCGCAGTGAATTTACTTGAACAACAGGCTTTCCACACAGCAAGACTTTACCGCTTACATCGACAGACTTACCCACTCTACAGAACGTCAGTAAAAACGTCTTTACATTAACACATGGCAAACTTAAACTCATAAACACCTCCAGTCTTTTCAGGGCATTATTAGCTTTTTCTATTAAAGCATCAACTGAATTTTGCAAATACTGTTAGCGCAGTGTCATCACCAAAGGAAGTAATACATACATTTTTAAATGAAAAATAATACATACATGTGATTACTTATTAATATAATGATAGGATGATAGAACTTGCTGGCAATGTAAGGTTTTGTGAACTGACAATATAACTTCAGCTTCCCCCCCCCCGCCCTTCATCACAGAATCGGCTGCCCCCCTAGACAAGAAGCTACGTACGCCCAAGTATTCCGCCTAGATGCGTCTTCTAGATCCTCGGCAAATTATCCATGACCTCCACTTCACGCGTCCTTAGTTCATATTTTAATGCTTTCTCCACTTTCTTTACATTCCTTTTGTTTTCATATGATCTATCACTCAGATAATTCTTGTACAAGTCCCTTCTCCTTTCTATTAAACACAAAGCTTTTTCACTAATATTCTTAGCTGCAGTCCTAGCTTTCTTCCCTAAGACATCTTCAGCAACTTCATAAACTATTTTTCTAAATTATTCCAACCATCTTCCACATTGTCCAATTTTAAACTCAATGCCGATAAGAACCAGAAAAGAACAAAAACGTCTAACAATAAGAAAAAAGGAATTGCAACTAATCAAGTAAAGAACAGAAGGGGGAAATCAGAATTGCTTATCAATAAAACTGAAAGTAATTAAAATCTAACCTGCATTAGGCTGGACTCTTATTACCTGGATGGGGTTGGAGTAGCTTAGATACATTTGGTTTGCTTTTTTTGTGCGGGAAGGGGAGGGAGGTGGGGTCAGTTGTTTTTGGTTTCCTTTTTAAAAAGTATATTGTTTATAGTTTTCTTATCTCTTCTTGCACTGTTATTGTTTTTCCATTCTTCCGGTTTCGTATTGCTTTTGTTTTTATTCTTTTATTGTACTAATATAGATGAAAAAATAAATCTTAAAACCGATAAAGATTTAAATAAATATGCGAATAAAGATTGAAACGAACAAGAATTAATTCAAAAAAGTATATGGATACTGCCTCCTTCAGCCAAAACTGAACAAGCAAATCCAGCTTAAAAAAAACAATCATAGCAAACAAACATAAAACAGTTCCATTGTAACGGAACCCCCGTATAACCGAACCCCCGTGCAACTGAACCCTCGTGCAACTGAACCCCCGTGCAACTGAACCCTCGTGCTAATGAACCCTAATGCAACTGAACCCCCGTGCAACATGGGGGTTCAGTTACACGGGGGTTTAGTTAAATGGGGTTGAATTGCACTGGGGTTGAGTTGCACGAGGGTTCAGTTAAAGGGGGTTCAGTTGCATGAGGGTTCAAAGCACGAGGGTTCAGTTGCACAGGGGTTCAGTTGCACGGGGGTTCGGTTATACGGGGGTTCAGTTGCATGGTGGTTCGGTTATACGGAGGTTCAGTTACACTGGGGTTCAGTTACAGGGCTTCAGTGGCTTGGGGTTCAGTTACACGCACACCACATAAAACATGTGCTAACATAAATGAATAAATAAACCTTAAAACGGATAAAGATTTAATTAAATATGCGAATCAAGATTGAAACGAACAAACATTAATTCAAAGAAGTATATGGGTACTGCCTCCAACCCTAACTGCAAAAGACTAAAACCTACTGCATCATTGGCGCTTTACAGAAAATGGTGCTTTATTACAAACATTTTCTTACGTACTTATTGCAACATTGAAAATATAAAATGAAATCAGAGTAAAATCAAATTTTGAACTGATTGGCTTTTCAGCAGTTGACATCATTATATATTAAATATTTAGTTTAACCTTATTTCTTCCCAAGACCGTTCACGGCAAATTTAGTTTCACTACAAACAAGAATTTACCTTCTGCCTCCTTTCCTAGCTTTAAAAATCTAAGGCCTACTGCGTCATTGGAAGCGAATTATATTACAAATATTCTCTTTTCCAGTTATTAATTAAAAAAAAACTTTTCCAACAAAATAAGTTTAAAAAAAAGTAAAGAACTCCATTAAACGAAAAAAAATAAAAAAAAATAAAATAATCTACCAAGAATACAACTACCACCAATCAGTATCAATAAATAAATGAAACCCAAAATAAACAGAAATTAAAATAAATAAGATTCAAACTGAAAAGAAGTAGAAATAAATACGATCAGGTTTATACGTCCAAATCCTTCATAACTCCACATGACAAATTTCGATTCAATGAAAAATATTCAAAGTGAATTATTGAAAAAAATCGACCTCTTAAGTCTAACATACATGTGCTGATTTTTTTCCTTCAAATATTATAAGATTTTTGATGTTAAAAAGATAGACAAGTGAAAGAAATAAAAATAATTTTTCCCCTCCGAATACTTTCGACAACTAAAAGGGCAATAACCCTTTCAATTTCCAATCGAATGAGCCCTTTTTGAAATTTTTACGACAATGCTTTCTATAAAAACATTACATGTCCCAAGGGCATAACTCACATCCTTAGTCCTGAGGGCTGTGGAGAGGGGTGTCATCCTCAAAGACCTAATTTCCAGAACTTTCAACAACGTTCAACAAAATGGCTATCTCAAAATTTGGATTGGATGTGTTTTGTGAAATGGTGGGCATGAGAGGGGGTTATTTACCCTCCAATCACTTACGACTATTACAAAGGGCACTAACCCTTTCAATTTCCAACCGAAAGAGCCCTTTTTGAAGTTTCTACAGCATCGCTTTCTATAAGAACCTTATATACTCCCAGGGCGTAACTGACAACCCTTGCCCTGATGACTGTGGGGGGGATCATCCTCAAAGACCTAATTTCCAGAAGCTTCAACTACGTTGAAAAAAAATGGATATTTCAAAATTTCGATGAAATGTGTTTGGGGCAATGGTGGGCGTGAGAGGGGGTTATTTGCTCTCCAATCATTTTCAACTATTAAAAAGTGCAATAGCCATTTCAATTTTCAATCGAATGAGCCCTTTTTGAAGTTTCTAGGACAATGCTTTCTATAAGAACCTTATATGCCCCCAGGGCATAACTTATAACCCTTGCCCTAAGGGTTGTGGGGTTGTCATCCTCAAAGACCTAATTTCCGAAACTTTCAACTACGTTGAATAAAATGGCTATCTAAAAATTTTGATTGGATGTTTTTGGGCAAAAGGTGGGAGTGAGAGGGGGGTTAGTTGCCCTCCAATCACTTTAGACTATTAAAAAGGGCACTAGCCCTTTGAATTTGCAATTGAATGAGCCATTTTTGAAGTGTTCTACGACAAAGCTTTCAATAAAAACCTTATATGCCCCCAGGGCATAACTTACAACCCTTGCCCTTAGGGCTGTGGGAGGAGTGTTCTCCTCAAAAACATAACTTCCATCTGGAAATCAACTACGTTGAACAAAATGGCTATCTCAAAATTTTGATTGGATGTGTTAGGGAAAATGGTGTGCGTGGAAGGGGTGTTAATTGCCTTCCAATCACTTTCGACTATTAAAAAAGGCACAAGCCACTTCAATTTCCAATCGAATGAGCCCTTTTCGAAGTTTCTACAAGAACTCCTTCGATACGAAGTGCCCTGGTCTAAAACCAAAAAAATAATAATAATAAATAATGCGTTGTGCCAACACCGTTCTTTACTTACGATACGAATTTATTGTGTCAAATATTAATACAAGAATTAAAATTACTTACGAAGCACTATCGCGCAGCCTGATCACAGCACTGAAATGAAAATACATTTTACACTATTCAAACTTTACTTATTCCATTTTATTTATTATAAATAGAATTTTACTTTTTTGATTTTATTTATTCAATTAGAATTGAACCTTTAGTCTCTTTATCATGGTTGCAGCGGTAGCTGAAACCTAGTAAAGAGCGAACCCCAGCCCTCAGTAACCAAAAGTTAAAAAACGTGTTTTGAAAAAAACTGCCTAGTGAAAAATATTGCCATCTGCCACTGACCCAGGAATGGTAACTATCATTTCGTTTCGTCTTAAAAGAAAAGTTTATTGCGAAAGGGAATTTATGGTGATTTAAAAAAAAGCCTCAAAACCCTCGAAAATGGCGTCAGATCAAAACGAAAAGTGTACCATTGGAAATTGGAATCAGCATGGTCGACAATGTATGTACAGGGAACAGTCCCCCTTCTTGAACAACAAGGAAAATATTTTTTTTGGCATCGGTAGCACTGATCGGTCTCCAGTTTTCGTTTTCTTTTTTCAACAGGCCTAGTGGCCTACCAGAACATCATAGAGATGCTCATTGGCTCATTCAAAAGCTATTTCTCATATTTACGTGCTTTTTATAGATTCCGCCATCTGCAATTGCCGTATAGCACTAAAATGGCACTTTTCGTGCTCTCAAGGGATGGCACTAGTAAGCTACCAGAACATCGTAAACAGATCTTTTGTAGCCCATATAAAAGATATTGCTCACATCTACGTCCTTCACATAAATTCCACCATCAGCAAGTTCCAAATGGCACTAAAAAAGGCACTTTTGTTGCCGTGTCTCAAGTTGAAAAGCTGGGGCTATTGTGGTAGCAGAACTTATAAGTGATGGTTAATGGCTCATTTGAAAGCTATTGCTCATATATACGTGCTTTTTTTTCAATTTTACCATTCGTAAGATTGCACTCAAAACAACACTTTTGGTACCACTTCTTAAGTGGAAAATCTCTGAAGCACAAAGCAGGTACTATTGTAATAGTTATGTTCCAGACCCCTTAACTGGAGGTTTACAAGAACTCCTCCCGTACACTCCCCCTCCCAGCCCCCTTGGTAAGTTTCATAAATCGTCTGCTTATCAGTAAGCTACTGAAACATTAGCAGGCTACCACGCCATCATCATTGATTGGTCTTTTGTTAAAAAGAATAACGCAGAGGGAACTTGATTTGAGATGAAAAGAGTCCTCAGTGAGACAACTGCAAAACACACAACAACCACTTGGAAACGAAGACCAAGAACGCTCCCTTTCATCACACGAGAATTCAAGCTAGCAGTTCGAAAGAAAAAGAAGTTCTGGAGAAGGTACAAGGACGTCCCAACGCAGGCAAATCAAACAATTACGAAACCAAGTCCGCTACCTTACAAGAGAAGTTACTAGAAAGTATGAGGAGTCTTTAGCTTCAGCGTCAAAAACAAACCCGAAGAAATTTTGGAAGTATACTTCCACTCGAAAGCCCGGAAGACATTCAGCAACGGAACTCTCAGTTAATGGGAATACCATAAGCAATCCTGGAGATATAGCTGAAATCTGAACCAGCTGTTCAATCAGTTTTTACACCTCCAGAAGATGCCCCCTTGCCCCAGATGCCGGAATATGATATTCAGAAACAGATGCAAATTATTACTGTCAACACTTTGGATGTGGAATCACGGCTCAAAAGTTTGAACCCAAATAAGTCAGATGTCCTGATGGGGTTCACCCTCAGACTTTGAAAGAGGCTCATGCGGAGCATGCCCTCCCCCTAGCAAAACTGTTCCAGAAATCTCTTGATACCAAACAAGTCCCTCAAGATTGGCGAAATGCAAATATTACACCTGTTCACAAGGATGGAAGCAGGATCTGTGCCGCCAATTACCAACCCATTAGTACCACTTCGACAGTCAGTAAAATCCTCGACGGAATTGTGAATACCGCTGTTACGAAGCACCTGATTGACAACAAACTACTTACTGATAGCCAACATGGATTCAGATCTGGATGCTTGGTTGAGACAAATCTTATTGATGCATATGAATATGTCACCAAACTGCTAGACCAGGGTATCCCTGCTGATATGATCCTATTAGACTTTGCAAAGGCTCTTAGCTACCAGTATACATGCAGAGGTTGTTGAATGGGTGATGCAGGTCCTCTTAGGAAGAAAGCGGAGAGTTAAAGTGTTTGGGGATAAGGGGCAAGAATTCCTCTCAGAAGTTACTGGAGTTGATAGTGGTGTGCCCTATGGAACAATCTTGAGCCCAGCACTTTTCAATATTTTCATTAATGATGCTCCACGGGCTGTAAGAAATAAGATGAACATTTATGCCAACGATTCAAAGCTTATTGGGCCCGCGGAGTCGACAGCAACAAGAGCCACTATACAGGAGAACCTGGATTCACTTTCCCTTTGGGTCCGTCAATGGAAGCTTGCGTTTAACATTCAGAAATGCAAGACAGTCCATTTCAGGAAAAAGAATGAGAAGTGGCAGTACCATACGAGTGGAGGGGATGGTTCTAGTCAATCGATTGGTTCTTCAGCTGCTGAAAGAGATTTGGGAATAGTCGTCGATGAAGAATTAAAATTCCACAAACACACACAAACAGCGGTTGCCAAAGCATCTCAGACCCTTGGAATAAATAGGCGTACAGTACGTAGCAGATCATCCAAACTCATAACAAAGCTGTACAAGGGTCTCGTGCGACCATTTCTGGAATTTGGGATGTGTGTTGCCAGGCCCTGAATAAGGGTGACCAACAGAAAATAGAGTCTGCTCAAAGCCGCGCAACCAAAGCTGTTGATGGATGCAAGAACCTCGACTATCCATCTCGCCTAAACAAACTACAGCTCCCAACACTTGTCTACAGACAACGGAGGGGTGATGTCATCGTGGCTTACAAGCTACTGCATATCAATTCCTCTTCTCGGAAGCCTTTCCAACTTGACAAACCATCCAGGACAAGAGGGCATAGTAAGAAGGTGCTTCGGAAGAGAGCTCACAGCAGACTCTGCAACCACT
This sequence comes from Artemia sp. Qi Xiang Cuo, assembly GCF_049724085.1. Lineage (NCBI taxonomy): Eukaryota > Metazoa > Arthropoda > Branchiopoda > Anostraca > Artemiidae > Artemia > Artemia sp. Qi Xiang Cuo. The sequence continues at coordinate 48,618,187 of NC_142794.1, forward strand.
ATTTCTCCAATAGAGTGGTGGCCCCCTGGAACAGTCTTCCCAATGCAGCTGTCACCGCTTCCTCTGTCGATGCATTCACGATCGCCGTTGATAAGAATTGGTCCACCAAACCATGGAAAACAGAATGGAACGCCACCGGACCAATGGCTCCCCATCATCACTGACCAGCAACCAGCGACTCTACAGAATTTTTTCCTTATTTCACTGGACAATGCGATTTAAGGTAATCATAGATAAATGTTTAATAGCTAAGTTAAAAGCTATTGCTTATATTTAATAGGTTTTTAAAAATTCTACCATATATTAGATTTCACAGATTTAAATGTTAACTAGTTTCTGGGGAGAGTTTGTAATATACTCTTTGTCGTGGTTGAAGCATTAGCTGAAACCTAGTAAATAGCGGACCACCATCCATAGTAACTAAAAATTAAAATATGTTAAAACGGTCTTTTTTTTCTTCTTCTTTCCAGGCCTTGCAGGTTACTAGAGTATCATAGAGATGCTGAAGAGCTCATTCAAAAGATATTTCTCATATGTATGTGGTTTATATAAATTCCACCGTCTGCAAGTGCAATATGGCACAACAAAAAGACACTTTTTATGCCGTTTCTCGAGGGGTGCTAGCGGGCTACCAGAACATCTTAGATGGAATTTTGACTGCTCATATAAAAATATTGCTTATACCTACGTTCTTCCTATAAATTCCACCATTTGCAAGTTTCAAATGACACTAAAAACGGCACTTTTGGTGCCATGTCTCAAGTGGAAAAGCTGGGGCTAGTGCGCTACCAGAACTATTTAGAGTGATGTTTAATGGCTCATTTGAAAAATTTTGCTCATATCTACGTGCTTTTAATCAACTTTACGATTCATAAGTAAGATATGGCCCTGAAAACAACACTTCTGGTGCCACTTCTTAAGTGGAAAATCTTGGAAGCATAGAACGGTTGGAAGCAAACCATTTTGCTTGGAAGCAAAATTGTAATAATTTTGGTCTAAAACCCTTAACTGGAGGTTTGCAAGAAAATCTCCAGCAAATTCCTAATCCAGGCCCCCTTAATAAGCTACGCAATTAAAGTCCTACAAACACAAATATATTAAATTACATCGTTAGAAGTATGGTTCTGTTAGGACAGCACTGGAGTTCGAATCAGATTATTATGTGTTCGATTCCAGCGTGGATTTTCTTTTCAATAATGGTTTGTCCCTTCTTGTTATTACTTTCAGATAATCCACTATTTTTGCAAATATGATGCACTCATTTTTTAAAGCTATCCCAGGATAGCTCATTTTAAACCTATTAATTAAAAACACTTTTTCCACAAAATAAGTTTTTCAAAGTAAAGAAAAGAACTCCATTAAACAAAAAATGAGCAAAAATAAAATCAAATAATCTACCAAGCGTGAAACTACCACAAATCAGCATCGATAAATAAATGAAACCCAAAGCGAGCAGAAATTACAATAAATAACCGAGTCAAACTCAAAACGAGCAGAAATTAACATCAGTTGGGCTCAAAACCCCTATGCCTTCCCAAAGCCAGAACATAATTTGCACTTTACTGAAAAAATTATAAATATTTTTACTTTTATAACTTTATTAAATCAAATAATATTAAGATTTTGATTACTAAATATCAGTAAATGTATATTAAACTGACAATGCACATTCATTTGTATTGTTTTCAGTAAAGTGCAAATTATGTTCTGGCCTTGGGAAGGCATAGGGGTTTTGAGCCCAACTTATGCTGATTTCCGCTCGTTTTGAGATTGACTCGGTTATTTATTGTAATTTCTGCTTGTTTTGGGTTTCATTTATTTATCGATGCTGATTTGTTGTAGTTTCACGCTTGGTAGATTATTTGATTTTATTTTTGCTAATTTTTTGTTTAATGGAGTTCTTTACTTTTCTTTGAAAAACTTATTTTGTGGAAAAGTTTTTTTAATTAATTTCTGTTCGTTTTATATCGCCATAGTCTTTTCAGAGAAAAACAAAATAATACTTTAAATCTTTTCGTTTTTTTTTAAGAATTTATAGTTTGGTCTGCTATTTGTATGCTGGAGAAACATTTTCAGCAATTTTTAACAACATACACCCTCTTAAAAATCTGGAAACAAATAGTAGTGCTTAATTTAGTTCCATACTTCCTCTAGTTGACCTGAAATGGAAAACTTGATACCATTCGCAAAAAAATCTGCTTAATTTCTTTGATAGCTTGGATACACTTACGCTATTTTGATTTGGTTAAATTTTAAGAGCAGAAGCAGCCCCAAAATTTTGAATATAAAAACCTCAGTCGTTCTTGGGATACTGCTGAGATGTCTTATTGGGAATTAGCATTAACAGTGCATTTTGATTTCATCTTAGGGCAACATTTAGTTTTTAAACATAAAGTCAAATGGGAGGGTGGGGGTGGGAGGGGGACTAGTTTCCCTCCAATCACTTTCGACTATTAAAAAGGGCATCAGCTCATTCTATTTTCAATCGAATGAGCCCTTTTCGAAGTTCCTACGACAACTCCTTTGATACAAAGCGCCCTGGTCTAAAGAACAACAACAACAAATAAAATAATACATTATATCCACATCGATCTTTACTATAAAAATGTCAAGCCTTCCAATTAATTTCAACTATTAAAAAGGGCACTAGGCCTTTCAAATTCCAATCGACTGAGCTTTTTTCGATTTTCTACGACAACACTTCCTATAAACACCTTATATGGCCCCAGGGCATAAATTACAACCCTTACCCTAAGGGCTGTGAGGATGGTAGTAATCCCCTAGGACCCAATTTCCAGAACTTTCAACTACGTTACACAAAATGGCTATCTCAAAATTTTGATTGGATGTGTCTGGGAAAATGGCGGGAGTGAGAGGGGCGTTAGTCTTTCTCCAATCACTTTCAACTATTAAAAAAGGCACTAGCCCTGTCAATTTCCAATCAAATGATCCCTTTTGAAGTTTCTACGACAACGCTTTCAGTAAAAAGCTTATATGCCCCCAGGTCATAACTTACAACCCTCGCCCTGAGGGCTGGGTGGGGGGAGGGGGTTGTCATCCTCACAGACCAAATTTCCAGAGCTTTCTACTACATTGAACAAAATGGCTATCTGAAAATTTTGATTGGATGCGTTTGGGGGAATGGTGGGCGTGAGAGGGGGATTACTTACCGTCCAATCACTTTCATCTACTAAAAAGAGCACTAGCCCTCTCAATTTCCAATTGAATGAGCCCCTTTTGAAGTTTTTACGACGACTCTTATCATTAAGAACCTTATATACCCCCTGGGCATAACTTACAATCTTTGCCCTGGGGACTCTCAGGGGTTTGTCATCTTTAAATACATAATTTCCAGAACTTTCAACTACGTTGAACAAAATGGCTATCTCTAAGCTTTGATTGAATGCGTTTGGGGAAATGATGGGCCTGAGAGGGGGGTGAATTACTCTCCATTCACTTTCGACTATTAAAAAGGGCAATTTCAATTTCCAATCAAATGAGCCCCTTTTGAAATTTCGACAACAGATTTCTATATAAGCCGTATATGCCCCCAGGGCACAAATTACAACCCTGGCACTGAAGGTTCCGATGTTTTTTTCCTAAAAGACCTAATTTCCAGAACTTTTGACTACATTGAACAAAATAGATTTCTCCAAATTTTGATTGGATGTGTTTGGGGAAATGGTGGGCGTGAGAGGGGGGTTAGTTGCCCATTTCAATAAAAACCTTATATGCCCCCATGGCATAACTTATAACCCTTGCCCTGAAGACTATGGGGAGAGTTTCCTGCTCAAAGGTATAATTTACTGAACTTTAAACTTCGTGGAACAAAATGGCTATCAAGTAATTTAGATCGGATATGTTTGGGGAAATGCTGGGCGTGGAAAGGGTTTTTGTTGCCTTCCAATCACTTCGACTATTAAAAGGTTACTAGCCAATTCAATTTCCAATCAAATGAGTTATTTTTGAAGTTTCTACGACGACGCGTTCAGTAAAAGCCTTATATGCCCCCAGGGCATATTTTACAACCCTTGCCCTGACGGCTGTGGGGGAGTGTCCTCCTCCAAAACATAATTTCTATCTGGAAATCCAAAACACTGAATGCAATGACCATCCAAAATTTTTGATTGGATGTTTTTGGGGAAAAGGTGGGCAAGAGAGGGGGGCTAGTTTCCCTCAAATCACTTTCGACCATTAAAAAGGGCACTAGACGTTTGAATTTCCAATCGAGTGAGCCCGTTTTCAAGTTTCTAAGACAAAGATTTCAATAAAAACTTATATGCCCCCAGGGCATAACTTATAACCCTTGCTCTGAAGACTGTGGGGGGAGTGTCCTGCTCAAAAGTATAATTTCCTGAACTTTAACTGCGTGGACCAATATGGCTATCTCAAAATTTTGATTGGATGTGTTTGGGGAAATGGTGGGCGTGGAAGGGGTGTTAGTTGCCTTCCAATTACTTTTCGACTATTAAAAAGGGCACAAGCCATTTCAATTTCTAATCAAATGAGCCCTTTTGAAGTTTCTACAACAACGCGTTCTATAAAAACTTTATATGCCCGCAGGGCATACCTTACAACCCTTGTCCTGAGGGCTGTGAGGAGGTTGTCATCATCAAAGACCTAATTTCCAGAACTTAAAACTGCGTTGAACAAAATGGCTATCTCAATATTTTCATTGGATGTGTTTGGGGGAATGATGGGCATGGGGGGGGGGCCAAACCCTTGACCTGGGGGTTGTGAGGGAGTGTCCTCCTCAAAACATATTTTCTATCTGGAAAACAACTACGCTTAACAAAATGGCTATCTCAAAGTATGGATATGTTTGGGGGAATAATGGGCGTGGAGGGGGGCTAGTTGCCCTTCAATCACTTTCGACTATTAAAAAGGGCACTAGCCCTTTGAATTTCCAATCGAATGAGCCTGTTTTGAAGTTTTTACGACAACACCATCTATAAAAACCTTATATGCCCCCAGGGCATAACTTAAAACCCTCACCCTGAGGGTTGTGGGGGAGTGTCTTCCTCAAAAACATATTTTATATCTGGAATTCAACTCCACTGAACAAAATGGCAGTCTAATAATTTTTTTGGGATGTGTTTTGGGAACTTATGGGCGTGGGGGGGGCGTGTTGCCTCCAAATACTTTCGTCTATTAAAAAGGGCACTAGCCACTCCAATTTCTAATCTAATGAGCCCTTTTCGAAGTTTCTACGACGACTCCTTCAATACGAAGTTCCCGGGTATGGAGAAACCAAAAACACACTGTGCCCACATCGTTCTTTACTTAGGCAGCACTAGCGCACTGCCTATGATTACTCATATCTACGTGCTTTTTATCAACTTTACCAACAAAAAGTGTCATACAGCACTAAAAACGGCAATTTCGGCACCACTTCTTAAGTGGAAGAGTTTGGAAGCATAAAACGGTACCATTGCAAAAATTATGGTCCAAATCCCTTAACTGGGGGGTTTATAAGAATCCCTCACATATACTGACCCTCCCAACCCTCTTAGTAAGTTTCATAAATCACCTACTTATCTTGAAAATGAAAGTTATTGCGAAAACAAATTAACTAAAACTAAAAACTTTTCAACTAAAATCTACCAAAAACTAAGCTTGAATAATGAACAATTTTGAATTAAACCTTCAAACTTCATTCTGTGATGAAGCCTATGTGCTAGTTCTAACGGCGGTAATTGAGGGGAAGGGAAATCCTTGCCCCCTTAGTTTTTTGCTCCTGCCTAGATTTTGAAAGACACCTTTTTTGGTCATTTTATTGGAAAAGGCACTTTTTTCGTTTAAAAAAATAGGAGATACAACCGGATGTGCACTTTCTGGGAATGTGCTATCAAGTCAAATTTATAAAAAGCGATTTAGTATAAATATAAGCTTTCAAATGAGCCCTTAAACAGCTCTCTTTTGTTACAGTAGCCATCTAGTTTCTGCTAGTCATTAGGTGATTTATAAAGCCCTGTCTTCATTATGGCTTTTTCAGGCAAAGTCGACCGAGTAAAACCAGGTTTTTGTTCATCGAAAAACAAACGTTCCTGAAAAAAATGTGTTGTTTTGTGAAGTATGGACAATGAACTTTATATTATAGACTGAAAGTTTTTGTAGCTGTCAAGGTTTCTAGTATTTTCTAGTGGTGTCTTATCTCTCCTAGATTGGTGATAATTACAAATTATATTAAAAATAAGTTTTGAACTGAAACTAAGGAGCAACATTAAAACTTAAAACAAACAAAAATTATTCTGTATAAACAAAAAAGATCATGGCAGCATTGTTTCTACATTCAATTTTAATCAAAAACGAACAAAGATTAATTTAAAAAAAAACAAACGTTTTCCAAGAGAAGTAAAGAGCAAAGTTGAAACTTAAAACAGACAAAAAATATTACTTCACAGCCTATCTAACATATATCAATAAAACTAGTACAAATAAACCAACTAATTATGTTTCCTTGTGTTTGTAGGATTGTAGGAAACTAGCGCTTTCCTGAAAACATAAAATAATATAGGAGTTTTTGTACAGTAAAAGCAAACCAATTAAGGACACTTTTTACAGAATAGAAATATGATCAATCCCTTTGAAGATAAAGCAACAATCCATTTTAGGATTTTGCTTTATTATTTTTTACGTTTAATTTGGTATAACTTTTGCATAATGGGTTAGTTCAATGACTGGCTATCGTTTTGGTTCTGAAAAGGACATGTCATGATTAGTTTATACACAATTTTGAAGTAAAGTTATCTTGAACGTATTAGGACTATAGACTAGCTTTAGAATTTGTGTTTTAGCTTGAAATTCACTGTTGTATAGAGACAAATAATCGGATTTCCAGAGTTCATATGATGTCTTATTTGATCTTCATTTAAAGTAATACTAAAGGACATTTCTTACAATTTAAGACTGTATATTACTCACTATTGGTAATATAGCTGACAAGACCAAAATGCTACCTGATAAGTCAATCCAATATTTCTTTATGTTGTTCAATTACTTTGTGGTTATTAACAAAAAATATTTAATTTTACACTTATGTTTTTAAGATAATTTTAATTGTATACTGAAATTTACTGATGTTACAACTGGTGTAAGACTATGAAAAACTTTTTAAATTTGTTTATTGTTGTCTGGCAACATACTCACTTTTGACCCCCCAAATCTATATTCCTGTTCTTTATACTTGACTTCTATGTTTTCAGTAAAGCACTAGTTTTCTATAATCCTAAAAGCTTAGGGAAAGATAGTTGGTTTATTTTGACTAGTTTAATTGATACATATTAGATAGGCTGTGAAGTAATAATTTTGTCTGTTTCAACTTTGCTCTTTACTTGTTTGTCATTATTTTTTTCTTTATTATCTTTATTTTTCAATTAATAGTATATTAAATGCTAAATGCATATTAAGTGCATTCAATACCTTGTGGGAACTAAAAGTTTCTCTGTGTACTATAAAAATATTACATTCAGATGCCTACTGGTACATAAATTTTAGGCCACTGTGCGTGTGGGCAGTTCTAGCAGACAACAAGCTGAACGTAATCGATGAAATCAGGTTCCAATCCAGGTATTTAGCCTGTTGGTAAAATATGTTCTGACTATAACTGAAATTGAGTATTTGAACATTTAAACTGGGGTTGCAAGTTACTGTTTTTGTTATGTTTCAGCATGATTAAGTTCACTCAAAAGCATTGACATCTCTTTGTTTACAGTTTCTGAAATAAGGAAAACTTACCTCTGATTGACACCTTAACAAAGCCTTAAGGGAAGGCAGAAAAGAGGCAAGCGCTTTGGGTGGCACACACAGAGGGGAGGGTAGTAAAACAAGCCAAAGAGTACAATTCTAAAAAAATCCATGATACAGCAATATAATTGGCGTGGATGACACTTTTTCAATTGTCTCCTGCCCATCTAGGTATGTAGGTAATCCTGTTCATAATTTTAAAGGCTTCCAGGGACGACAAATTCTATAAATGTTGAGTGGCAAAGATTCTTTTATTTTTATTATTGAATGAAAGCACAAAAAAAGTATTTTTCAAAATCTAGGAGCAGGATGTTTTTTTTTCTTAATGACAATACCAAAATACAGGCATTTTTCATATTATACCACCCAAGTACTGCCCTAATGGTGCAATACTCTTTATGCTGCTGTGCCTAATGGCACATTGACACCTTTATTTTGTTAACAGTTTTGAAATAAAGATGGTAAGCTTTAAGCTACGGAAATTAGCATTAGTTATTTCCATGCAATGATAGCATAACCTTAGCTTTACCACCATTTTCAGGTAGTTTACATTTAACACTTAAACAACTCAGTGGCAGAGAAAGAGGCAAATAAATGTTTTTCTATAGCTAAAACCACCTTAATTGGTGTAGTGGCTAGTCTTAATTGACAAATAATGGTAATAATAATTATTCATTTTTGGGCATTAATGTGAATGATGCAAATAGCACTAATAATGCTTAAGTAACACTGTTCTATTTTTGTATTTTAGATAGATTTGAAGCCATTGACGCTTACAGGCATGATATTTTCCAATTATCTTGAAATAAAAGGAGAGACAATAAGGACAAAAATAATAATGAAAGGAGAGGAAATTTGAATGCAAAGAAGAGGTGGATATGGCTTAGGACTCGCCTAATTATCTCATACAAGAATTAGGAGAAGGTGGGTCATGTTCTTTGTAATTTGAATAGGCCTATAAGCTTCTTAAGATGTACACACCCTATGACTCTTGTTGTAAAACTTATGGCACTGCTCAACCTGATTCTTAAATTTGTGCACTGAAATTAGGATCAAAAGTTTCAGGCAAATTGGTAAAATTGGCAATATAAACTACTATGCTAGTAGATCTATCAGCATGTACCTGTTTTGAGCCACCAAAGTTTTACATGTGCACTAAATTTTGTCTTGCCAAAAAAAAGGAGAGATTAGAAATCCTGAAAGAAAAGCTAGAAAGGGGGTAGTTTACAGCAAATAAAATTAGTATTTCAAATAGTTTTGGCATCCTTATTCATTCCTGAATGGAAACACAGAGTTTATAAAAGAAATAAAAAAAAATACATTTTTGATCTTAATATTTCTGATTATATACCATATAAAAGGTTCTGATTTATATTTTAACTTTAGAATGTAAATATGTATTTCATATTTTACTAATATAACCCACTACTATTTAGTTAGGCTTATTCCTTAGGCTATATTTGAGAGAGTAAAGTTCTTGAGAGAACATCTTTCAAAAGTAAAGGAAATAAACTGAAAGTTGATAAAACAAGCATTTTTAATCAACAATGTATATATAATGAATAAAAACCATCAGTTTTCCAGGAAATACATACAACTTTCACTCTAAACAAAAATTGTAATATTACAGTGATGACAGTGTGGCACAATTGGCAAAACCCGCAATTGCCCCCCCCCTAAGAAAATACCTGGATCTATTTCCAGCTTTCCACCTAAGAAACGGAACTATTACAGAGACATACAAAAATTCCCCCAGTGTGATTAAATCCCTGAACAGCATAAAACAGGTGAATTATATGAAAACATAGAGACAAAAATGACAATTTGTAAAAAGGCAACAAAAGACACTTCCTGAGCATTGTTCAGATTACCAACCAGAAGTTATGAGCAGAAGAAAAATTGCATATTTTAGAAAAGGAGAGAAACAACCCCAATAAGACACTAAAATATTCAAGTAGTGTGAAAACCCTATTATAGAGATTCCAACCCACCCTCTATCAAAATGCAGCAAATTCCTGAGAAAGACACTTGCTGATGCAAGTTTATTTAGGTTATTCATCATCATGTATAATCATAGTGAAATAGTTGTTGTAGAATATTGGGAGAGAGGATCCTTTCAAGCAAAATTTTAAAGTTCTAGTGTTAAAGTTAAAGCAAAATTTTGAGGTGGTGATTAAGTTCATGAAAAAGATATGATCAGATGTAAAAAAATTGATATAAAAGATATCAAAGAATTGATAGAAAGGAAGCAGAGGTCTTAATATTTAAATTTTTTTTTTCTTTGTGTTGTAACCTGTTTCTTGAACTGATTTAGACAAGAAGGACCTTCTTGGGATTTTGGCCCTAAAAAATATTTTTCTTTAGGCCAATCCTCCCCTTCCTCCTCAAAGATATCCACTGACATTCTCCTAATTGTTTGTCTAACTCTGGAATACCATACATAAATTGATGAAGTCTCACATGAATAAACTCATCCAGATAAAGTTTACAAATATTGGTCAACAATAAATTATGTTTTTGTTATGTTGTAACGACTTCAAATATGTTAATGGAAGAAAGAGCCACTGCACAGTAAAACGTTGTCTGATACCAGGATGTCTATTCTTCTAGCTTTGATTCTCTCAATTATTTCATTTCAAATGTTATTAAATAAGTGTTTCAACCAATCTATGAATGTGGTTTTCAAAATTTGCTGTCTGTAAATATTTTTCAGTTGATACCAATGTTAAGAGCTGCAAAAGAAGCTGGTAGATGTAGCATAATTTTAGCAGTTAAAAAACTCTTTAAATATTTATGTTATCTTCCAAAACTTAATACATGTTTAATAGTCTATTCAGATTTATCTTCATTTGTCATTTCATTTACATCCTTCTTTTCTGTGGAAAAGTTTCACTCAATATTGTAAGTCCTGCTAGTAATTATATCTGTAATATAATACATACCAATCTATCACCATGTTTAATGCAGAGCCTAAATAGTCTTCTTTTCTTTCAATACATCTTGAAATATCTTCTTTCTACTTTTTTTGTTTCTGGTAATATTTTTTAATAATTATTTCGCTAAGACAACTACTTAATAATTATTTAGGTGCATCACATTGCAGCTGAACATGTGCTGAGAGAACAATACATGCCATAGTGAATTTGGATCTTATGCTTCAATCAATACTTTTCACCTTGCAGTGCAGACTATTAGAACAAAGATATAAGCAACAAACTGAATTGTATGCAAAAACAAAGTATCTATCTTCAATTTTTTTTTATTCTCAAAATATTTGTTCTGTCACTAGTTCCACCCTATGTAGGCTACCTGTAAATTAAACCAACTGTGATGAAATCAAGAAATGGAAAAATGTATAGGAAATATGTAATTTAGGCAATATGGTTGCACATTAAGGGGGGGGGGTATTTGTAAAGTAGGCTAGTGGAATTGCAGTTACAATATGTTAAATACAATTATTCTGCATTTTATTTAATTAGAATTGTTTTCTTAAAATGTTTCCTTCTCAACAGTCCTAATTCTAGGCTTATACTAAATATTCTCTCCAAAGTTACTCAAGACCATTTTTGAAACTATTTAAAGTTTCCAATTTCATGATTGTTTCAGGATGTGCTGTCCAGTCATCTACAGCTTAGATACTCTAAAAATTGAGGTATAAATCAAGGACAAGCTACTTTTAGCTATCTTTGATAGAGGTTAGGAAAATGAAACTTTTAGTAATGAATCCAGGACCAAAAACATGCCCAAGGAAGATATTGCCCAGGTAATATGTTAATGATCTGCTGATTTCTAAGTCTTAGAAATTTGACTACTTGACAGGTCTACATCTATTGGAATTTTGACAAAACAACATTATAGGCTACCTTATTCTTCAGTTTCTTTTTCTCTGGTTCTAGTTTTGAAAATGCAATTCCTATTATTTGAGTAGAATTTTAAGCCATAAAAACAGATGTTTTTGAAATTTAGGAAATGTACTTGTAGATCTTTGAAACCTCATAAATTGGGATTGAACACAGTTGTGAAGCTGAAAACACTTTATTTGAACTCCATTTAAGCAGTAGACCTATTCTGCAAGGTTTCACCTTTATAATGCAAAGATTTTTAAATATCATCAAAGGTCACTGCTCTCAAGAGGAAGGTCACACTGCTACAGATTTGAACAATTTTTCATGGTGCTCTCTTGTGATGTTTTTTTGCAGGGTAAAAATAGGCCTACTTCTGGAGAGAAAGTTTCTCCAGGTTATAGTCTACTTTGCTTTGTACAGTTGTATCTTGTTTCATCTCTTCTCATCTATCTATATTTTAGGGTGAGAATATTCAGTTTCGACAGTCATTCTTCAAAGCTCAAGTCTTTACAACCAGAGAGAAGTTTGGTGGTGTGTCTTTAAACCCTTTATAAAGCAGCTGAATCTATATTAATGTGGGGTTTCAAAATTGTAATCCCATACTACAAGTATATTTTAGGTTTGACAATACCCTTGTAGAGTTTTACAAGTCTGATTGTTTAAGTCTTTGAAACCTCATAAAACTGTGAAAAGAGTTTTGTTGTACTTCATTTAAGCAGAAGATCATTTTGCAAGGTTTGCCTTTTATAACTCAAAGATTTATTGGTAAATATCTACCAAAGCATATTATTGACTCATGCATAAAGTGAATATACCACTCAATGCCTTTTTTTATGCTGATTATGAATATAGTAATCATTTCTATCAGAAATGAATTTCAGCCCCCACCCCCTATATTTACCAATTCAGGGGATTTACTTCTACATTAGGGGGGGGGGTAAAGTTTAAACTTACCTCCCATTTACATCAGAAACAAAATTTGCCCCTACCCCCCCCCTAATGTATAAATATATACCCTGAAATGGCATATATAGGGGGGGGCTTCATTTCCAATAGAAATGATTATTGTATTCATAATCAGCATAAAAAAAGGCATCTAGTGGTATATTCACTTTATGCATAAGTCAATAATATGATTTGGTAGATATTTACTGATTTATCAGAGGTCAGGGCCACTACACAAAGAAGGGCAGAGGTGGGTACATCAAAATACCTTCACAGGACATAGGCCAGTAAAGTTCTACAAAATCATATTATTGAGTTAGGGTAAGACACCCAGTAGTTGGCCACCTGCCTATGCTCGGACATAATCTATTATAATATTTTAATCACTATTTACAATGAGCAGTTTGTATGTCCGAGTTTAGGCAGAATTGTCATTTGTTAGTAAATTCAAAAATAGGAGGTGCTGTACAAGTGAAACTATTTGAATTAGTAACCTACTTGTTCAGAAATTTTTTGATACAAAAATTAAGTTTCTAGGTGGTATAATACAGTAATTAGAGTAGTTTAAATGTCAAAAAGTTTTCAAAGTGATTAAAGTGTCCAACTACTGGGTGTCTTACCCTAGAACTAAAGTGAACACCATTTGATGCCTTTTTTTATGCTGATTATGAATATAATAAGCATTTCTATCCGAAATGAATTTCAGCCCCCCCCCCCCTAAATATGCCCATTAAGGGGTAGGTTAGGTATAGCCTATATATGGGGGGGGGCTGAAATTCATTTACAATAGAAATGCTTATTAGGCCTATATTCGTAATCAGCATAAAAAGAGGCATCAAATGGTGTAGCCTGTTCACTTTAGTCCTAACTCAATAATATGATTTCGTAGAACTTTACCCATAGGCCTACCTTAGTCTGTAGACTAGTCCCTGAAAGTTTCATTTTTCCTAACCTACCCTCTTTCCAAGATAGCAAAATGTAGCTAAACTAGAATTTTACCCTATCCTATGTGTCTCAATTTTGAATCGATATTCTTAGGTTGATAGCATCAAGAAACAGTGTCACTAACATACAAAACACGCTTAACTTAAGTAGGCAGCAGCAGCAGGCGGGAGCTTAACTTAAGTAGGCATTTGACTGTGACCCAAATTTAAATCTCAGACATACACTACTGCCAAATAAAGTGAATAGTTTGCTGAGGATTTGAAAAACTGGTAAATATTTAGGTGGCGCAATAACTTAGCTAGGATGAGTGAAAACATCATTTGATGCCTTTTTATATGAAGGTAAAAATCGGATCAAAACTTCCCAAATTTCGTTGATTATTTTCCCAAATTTTCACATGTTTGTAGAAAATTTGGGAAAATAATCAACGAAATTTGGGAAAATTATCAACAAAAATTTGGGAAAAATTATCAGTGAAAAAATGGGAACTGTGGTCCAAATCGGGTCAAAACGTTATACAGTTACGTGCTGACATACCTTTCAAGAATTGTGAAGCACACAAAACCCATCTCCTTTGTCACAATCATTAGTTACGTGAATTTTGAATGCTCTTTTCACAATTTACTAGATTATCTCTTAAATACTTTTTTTTAAATAGGCTAAATCAAGTCCAAGATTGCGATCCTGTTGTTCCTGTTTAGGAAAAATAAATCTTGATCGAAATAATTGTGTGAGTACTGCGGGTCTTATCCTTAGCCTTGGGCTATATCTGGTCCCATAAGGGAAGGGGGATAGGTAAAAATTGTGATAAATTATAGCCTAAATGCCTAGCACATGGGTTTAGATAATTAGGACTAGGCTAAGGTGTAAATATATAAGCAATTTATTACACAAGGAGACATGTTAATAAAGCAATTCTTACTTTTTGATATGTAAAATGATCCTAGTTAGGTAAATTTTTACAAATTTATGATGTAAACGGGAGGTAACTTTAAAATTTACCCTCAGCCCTATAATGTGCAAATATATACCCTGAATTGGTATATAGGAAAGGGGGTAAAATTCATTTCTGACAAAAATGAGTATTATATTTGGAAAGAGCATAAAAAATGCATTGAGTGGTATATTCACTTTATTTGTAAGTCAATAATGTGATTTGATAAAAATTTACCCCTAGTTAACATATTTTCAAGGAGGAGAATTAAAAGCAAGTAGGCTATTTTGCCGGCATCAAGGCTAATTATAGAAAAAACCAAGACAGATAGTCCGAGTTATTGAAAGGCAAATCTGGGATAAGCCCATTTTAGAATTGTATAAAAATGATGCCATTTCATTTGTTGATAGATAAATCTGTTTATCATCCATCCAAATATACATTTTCCCAATATTTTACTACAAAATTAGGGAAAAAGTATCAATGAAAAATGAGAATAGTAGGGCAAATTTTTGGGCCAAAAATGTATGTTGCAAAAAAGCAATGTGGGAAAATTGGGTCTAAACATTTGAACAACAACATGATTATATTGATGAAGCAAATCCCATCTCCTTTGTCACAATCATTGAATGCACATTATTTGAATGTATCTGTTTTAAGTGAGAAGAAAAATGTCTACTGAAACTCTGTATTCTTTGATTTTAAGTAGGTAAAAAGAATTGATAGTTAAAGAAGGGTAGATGTTGGCATTCCTTGTTTTGATAAGGACTAACATTTAGATAACAATCCTGCTTCTATGTAACCCAACAAATTTGTTACCAACTAAAAATATAAATATCTAAATGCCCTTAGAAGAAGGAAATTCCAAAAATTGATTATAATTATAATTCTTGATATAATTATCACACAGAGGAAAAACCCTTTCGTTCCCACCGATCACAATTGAGGACAAATCTTTAATCTTTCATCCCAGAATCCAGTGAAAATATAATGAAATCACTGACATGCCATCTGTTAGAGAAGTGTCTTTCAAGTATTTCACCTGTACACAGTATCGCCATCTAAGGTAAGCCATGCGTTCTAGCCCGATAGAAAGTCTCAGGTAGGTCAAACATCAGAAAGGTAAGAATTCTTCCTTGTATAAATTTTTTTACTCTGATAAGGGCTGGATTTGGAAGTCTGGGATCTTTGCTGTAGAAAATTATGTCATTAAACTTTCCTTAGACAACTGTTACATCATCTTTGCAACTCTGGGTTATCAGCACATCGCCATTGCGTTTTGTCCCCGTTTGTGGACGCTGGGAAACAAGGGTAGTTGGACCGATGACACTGTAGTAGTGAATGTCAAAGGGACATCTAGGGGTCTCTTGTTGTTTTTACGATTTCTGTTGCTAGAGGGCACCAAGGTATTCGATAAGCACATTTCCTCGTTTGTGGACAATGGGAAATTCAGAGTTCCATGCACGGTAAGACCGGAAAAACAAGTAAAATCGTATCCATGGGATCGCATCCTCTCGAAGGAATAAATTTCCAAATGGGGATAAAACCATTTATTTAGAAAGTGAAAAAAAACATGTAAAAAAGTCAAGATATTTATATTTAAAATACATTACTCGTCATCATTATTATTAATAAAATAACATAACTGAAACTAGAAAATTTATATAAACACAAAAGTGACTTTTCAGGTCATTCTCAAAATAATTAACGTCTGGCTTATTCACTGGATTATTTTCAGAGAAAATTCACTGACAGAGTTTATTCAAAGTCTCAATGTAAATTTTCTTCTTTAATATGGCCCAAACGTAAAATAAATTTGTAATAAAGATGGCAAAGTCTTCTGTGTCTTCTAATTGCAAAAGAAATGTTGAGTTTATAGTTGTGTGCTTGGTAGGTCTTATTTCCCCATATGTACGATGTATCGTGATGTAACACCTTTAAGTATGCATTCCCTTCTTAGACCACACTGCCGTTCTATCACAAACGAATAAATTTCCAAATGGGGATAAATCCATTTATTTAGACAGTGAAAAAAACACTGTCAAAAAATGTTTTTTTCACTGTCTAAATAAATGGATTTATCCCCATTTGGAATTTTGTTCGTTTGTGATAGAACGGCTGTGTGGTCTAAGAAGGGAATGCGTACTTAAATGTGTTACGTCACGATACGCATCATCTCGGAAATCCGAAATCTGTGAATAATCGGCATAGTGTTTCTTTCAGGAATGGAAAGACGAAAAAACTCAGTGCTGCAGATTGCCTTGTCGTCTCTGACGATCTCGATGTTACTGATCTTTCAAGCGAAGAAGATGACAGCGATCCCACATGGGATCCATCTGACTTTCCAGGAAATGCGGAAACCTTCTACGAGCTGCTTGACGATCAAGAAACGGAACTCGGCTGTGAATTCAACGGTGCAAGTGAAAGCGATACAGTCGCTACGATTATTGAGGATGTTATTTATTGATCTGCAAGTGCTCATATTTCTGAGACCCCAGCTGTAAGTTCTAACAATGGAAGCAAGCGAAAGGGTGTTTGGAGAGCTGCTGACCATCCATTAGCAGGAGCGCGACCGACCTTCCAAGCAGACCGTGATGAATTGCTGCCAGACATTCTATTGCTGAAGGAGCCAGTAGAGTTTTTCCTCAGACTGTTCCCAGATGCCTTGATCGAGAAAATTGCTTTCGAATCTACCCGCTATGCTGTTTCACAAGGTAGCAGTTTCAGCGTTTCTGTACATGAAATGAAGCTCTTCCTGGGGATAAACCTAGTAATCCCTTACCTCAAATACCCGCGCCTGAAGTGGTACTGGAAATCTGACGAAGCAATGCGGATTCCGATTGTTGCTGATTCAATGTCTCGCAATCGTCTTGACGAAATTTCCAAATACCTTCATTTCAATGAAGCGCAGAGTGGGGAAAATGATAAATTTTTCAAAGTAAGACTGGTTCTTGACGTTTTGAAGAGTACATTCTTACAAAATGGTCCTCTCGAAGAACACCACAGCATAGACGAAATGATGATACCCTTCAAAGGTCGCTCCCAAATGAAGCAGTACATCAAATCCAAACCCAAACCTTAGGGTTTGAAATGTTGGGCTCGAGCTAGTTCTTCGGGATACATCCACGAGTTCGAAATGTATGAAGGAGCTGCGGTAGGGAAAGAAACGTTTGGATTAGGCGTTGGTGGTGATGTCGTTGCTCGTCTTTCCCAGAAATTGACTGGAAGAGGTTATAAAATCTATGCTGATAACTTCTTCACCTCAGTTTCGCTAGCTGAGTATCTCGCTGGAAATCAGATTCATCTCGTTGGGACAGTCAGACAGAATCGAATCGCAGAAGCAGCTTCCAAGCTGAAGCCAGAAAGAGAGTTGAAGATTGAGGGTCGTGGAGCAAGTTCTGTCGTCACAAATAACAATGTCACAATTTTGCGCTGGTTTGATAACAAGATCGTCCACACCATTTCCACCTACGCTGGTGTCGAACCTCAAGATGAAGTCAAAAGGTGCTCAAAGAAAGACCGAATGCAAGTACCAGTGAGGCGTCCATATGCCATTCAAGAATATAACAAATCAATGGGAGGTGTCGATCTCATGGACTATTTCATTGCTTTGTACCGCCATAACCGGAGAGGGAAAAAATACTACATGAAGGTCTTTTGGAACTTCGTTGACGTTGCAGTTGTAAGTGCGTGGATTCTGTATCGAAAGGCACAAAAGGCAGGGATGGAAAAGCACGATTTAGACGCTGGACTGAAAGAGCTTGGCCTATTGGAGTTCAAGGCCAGTGTAGCAAGAACTTTGATCAACACCGGGAAAACTGGTTTTGCAGCATCTGCTAGACCTCGCGGGAGACCTTCCCAGTCACCGTCGGTTTCTCAGACACGAAAACGAAAGTATAATTGCATTGTTGCACCCGAGATTCGCTGTGAAGGACTTACTGGCCACTGGCCTACCAAGACGAATGCCGCCAACGCAGGACGCTGTTCGCTAGAGTCGTGTACTAGCAAGTCGCGGATCAAGTGTGTGAAATGTGAAAAGGTTTTGTGCCTTGAATGTTTTGAGAGTTTTCACACACGCTAAGTGTCAGTGTTTTGTAATTGAAAATAAATAGATGATACTTTTGTTCGCAAATGATTCTGCTGGAAATTGTGAAAAATTAGAAACCTTAGTTCCCACCGTCCACATATGAGGACATAATTTTTCTGCACCACCAAGCGGTGATTCAAAGATGCAAGTTACACCACTAGAAAGAGCGCATTTTTCTCTCTCAGAAATGACTATTAAAAAAATCCTACAAGCTTTCTTAAAATTCGGGACTGAAAGGGTTAAATGTGACGCCTTGCCCAAAGAAAAACATATGTTTGCAGGAGCTGACCAATATCTTAGAAAAAGGAAAAACATGGAAAGAAGACTCTGAAAGTCTTGGCATTATTATAAGTACTGCCGAAAGAAGGCTTTTGCTTAGTGGTCAGTCCAGATCTGCTGTTATATTACAGGGTTAGTGAGTATTTTCTTATTATACATTCATTCTAATCTTTTGACAAAATTAGGGTAAATAACCAGTGATGAAACCATGTTTATTATGTTAAAATATAACACTAATAACTGGGTAATTCATCAAAAATGAACTAAAATGTATATATCATTGAATAGCTATGCTTAGAAACTTAATAAAATATATTTATTACAAATTCCCTAAAAAACAGCTTCCTTGTTTGATTATTTAGAGGCTCTTGACATGGAAAAGGAATCCTGAAGTAATTTGGTTTTACATTATATGGCAAATAGATGCTCAATTATTTTTTATATTTGATTTAGTTCAAAATCTCCCTCAATGTTCTGTAAAATTTTCACCATTATATATGTAGTCTTAATTCTACTAGTATCAAAGTAGCAGTGGTAGTGGTAGGAACAGTAGTAGCAGTTATAGTGTATTATTAGTAGTAGTAGCACCAGTATTGATAGTAGTAGATGCTTAGTGTGTTTTGATTTAGTTCAACTTTCCCTTCAACAGTTTCTCAGATATGTTTCCAATATCCTCAGCCTAAGTAGTACTTGCTACAGAATTAGTAGTTTTAGTTATAGTAGTTGTGGTATTAGTTGAAGCAGCAGTAGTAGTAGTAGCCAGCATATATGGCCTTTTAATAAATTGTTCATCTTCCTTATATTTTCTGAAAGATCCAAATTAACATACTCAGTCATTCCTGAAATAAAACCTTTTCCAAACCCATATATGTGTAACATGTTTTGGTTTAGTTCAACATTCCCCTCAACATTTCCTGAAAGACCCATGTTAATGGCCTCTCGTATTTGGGGAAACTAGAAGTCAAACATGCGTACCTTTTCTCAATAACATATACTATATGTAAACAATGAACAAATTGCATAACTTACAGCATAAAATTGATGTCTTGAAGTTTTGTTTGGATGTTTGTTTTGGGTTTGGGGGGTGGGTGGGGTTGGTTGCTCTTAAATCATTTTGACTCTTAAAAAGGGCACTATAACTTCCTTTTTAAAATCAAATAAGATCAGTCTGAATTTTAAATGACCACCCATTCCATTAAAACCTTATATACCCAAAGGACCTAACTGAAAGCCCTGATCCAGGGTTCTGGGGAAATGTGTCAACCCTGAACAAAATGGACATTGCACAATTTCAATCAGATGTGTTTGGTGGGGATAGTTGGGGGGGACTAGTTGGTCTCCATCACTTTTGTCTCTTAAAATGGAACTAGAATTTCTAATTTCAACCAAATGAACTGCCTCTAAAGTTTGTACAACCATCCCTTCATAAGAACCTTAAATGCCCCAGGGGCATAACTTGTAACTATTGCCCCTAGGCTCTGGTGGTTTGTATCAACCCCAAAAGCTTTGTTATATGATTGTTGGACTATTTTTAATAAAAGGACTGTCTCAAAATTTTTATTGGATGCATCTTTGGAAAACATGACATGTGTGAATAGAAGAGGGAAGGAGGTTGCTGTGTTCTGATCACTTTGACCCTATAAAATGGCAGTAGAACTACTGATTACCAATCCTTTTAAATGATTGTTGAAAACACAGTGGCAGAAATACAAAACTAACTTACATACAAAACTACAGAAACTATGAACAGCCAGGATGAATGCCATCTATAAAAAAATATCATTCAGTACAAATTTGAAAACAGACAAAACGTTTACCAAAGAAAAAAAAACTCAAGTCATAGTAGCTGCCATTTTCACTACTGTCCCATAAACAATATATTTATTTAGACAAATATTTTGTTTATGCGACAAGCCTATGGCTTTCTCCTTTATTGAATAAAATAAAAAAAATAAAAAAATAAATTTTAAGACATGTATCAACAAAACTCCAGCAGGGATTCTATTTAATTAAGATACAAACAAGCACTGTGAATGCTTAGCCTTGTGATATTTTAGTCTTGAAATAATAAATAAATAAAAAATTCTATTTGTTTTCCAGCAGCTCATTTAAGCAAAATCATTTGTGACAGCAATATACACATGGTTGGCCAAGAATCTCTCTTAAAATGTTTTAAAACAGAAGGGATTTTAAAAACAATTATACTGATCAGCAAGAAGAATATTAACATAACTCTCTAAACTTGACACTTTTTTAAGACAAATTTATAGCAAAGCAAATGCACAGCTTTAATGCTGTTCTATGTCATCTCTAAAAAACCATTAAATTGCTTTAAAACAGAAGGGATTTTAAAAACAATTATACTAATCAGCAAGAAGAATATTAACGTAACTCTCGAAACTTGGCACTTTTTTAAGCAATTTTTTAGCAAAGCAAATGCACAGCTTTAATGCTGTTCTGTCATCTCTAATAAAAATGTCAAATTGTATCAGATTTATTTTGATATCAGATACTTCAAAGACTTTTAGTCAAATCTGGGAAATGAGGGGCCAGGTATTCCTTCACAATTTATACATAATGTAAACAAACAGTAATTAATAATTTTCCTTTTAGAAAGAAGAAACTTTATTTAAAGAAACATATATATTTAACACAAAGCAAGTGACATCAACTAAATGAAAAAACACAAAAACTCATGTAGAATAAATAAAATCAGCCATATATTTAACCTATAGGGAGTGCAACATATTGCACAGCCAAGAAAAGCCGTTTCCTTTGCATAGAAGCAAAAAATTGCATCTCTTGAAAAAAGAATCATTTTAAATCACCCTACAATTTTGCAATAGCTATGGATAATGGCTTACGTGCAAAGTATAACATACTTGCTGGGCGTTGCCCACAAATTGTCATTTTGAACTTTGTCAATTGTTCATTTTAAGTGAGTACTAATAACTTCATTGTTTATTATGATTTTCTTGTTTGTATTGTCAGATGTCAGACAAGCCTCTCGCGAACTCTAGGTAACACTCTCATTGGCAATCAGAATCATAAGAGTAACAAGGTATTCCTAAACCCGTAGTCCTTAGTCTCAAGATAGAGGTAACAAAACTCAATCAGATCCCATTTCATACAATTCATAGGATGAGGGATTCAAACCCTTCATTCTGCTACCTCTAAATGAAAAATAAGAAACAACCTTAAGATGTAAAAAGCCCCTTAAGATAAAGTAAACTTATAAATTAAATATACCCCCCCCCCCGTTTCATTTGGCGCAGCCTGAAATTAGAGAAATTCACGAGAGGGACTGACAACTGACAATATAACAAAAATCTTTCTTATTTATTTTCCTGTAACTGTTTATTCTAGTGATGTGTACCTTACAAATTTTCTTTAGAAATAAACAATTACCCAAATAAGAAACTAAAAAAAAGTAGGAAAAATATATTTGCAGTGAAATGGCACAGGAGCAAAAAGAACTACTAAAAGCTCATCAATTAATTGCAGCTTCAGTAGAAATTGCAAAATCCCTCCCAGAATATTAAGGCGACACGTGGACCAATTCAATATTCATTTGGCCAAATTTTTATCAATGACAAAAGTTGATTCAAAAGTATTAAAAAACATGCTACTCCTAAGATTAAAAAGCCAAGCGCTTACGTTTTTAAGACAAATTGAAAATTTAATAGGTACCGAACCAAACTCACCAATAATCTCGGTAGAACTATTACAACAGGCATTTGAAAGAAGATTCATTGACACTAGTTCTTTGAACAAATTAAAACATGGGGTAGTCACGTTCGAACAAACACAAAATTTAAGAGAATACTTACATAAGATTAGAATCTCGACAGAAGCACGATATGGCCCAGGAGGGGGAGAACTATATGAAAAAATAATACTTAATGCTTTCAAACAGGGACTTAACCCTGAGCTTTACCGTCTATTAATTTCAAAAAACATCGAAGACTTGGAATTAGCAGTTTAGGAGGTCTAGAGAACTTGTGAAATTGACAATATTGTCTTGCAACATCAAAAATTATCAATTAACAACGTAGAAACAAAAACGCCCAAATCCTCGAGAGATCCCTCCCCGCGATTTTTCTCACGAAAAACATCGCCAAAACCTAACCTAACTAGAAATCAAAACCCAACAAGGCAAAGATTAGTAAGTTTTTCAGAAAATAACCAATCCAGACTAACAACCTTTGACCAACCAATAAAGTGCAATGCATGTAATCGCATAGGGCACATAGCAAAGAACTATTTTTCAAAAAGTTACCGCTCTAACTACGGCGGAACAAATAAAAGTTTGTTCAGGAAAACAAACAATAGTGGGTACGGTATGAAAGGCAATAGAGGAAATACCTCCCTAACCAGAGGTAGATATAACAATAATTAAAATCTCCAACGCCATATGTCACAATACCGAGGGAGAACTAGTTACCCAAGAAGTAATTGGAATACTAGCGCCAAATATGCAAACAGACGAGATAAAAATGCCAATGCTAATTGGCAAAATAACCAGAATAATGAAAATAGAATAAATGAAAGTTCGACACCAAATAACTGGGCACCCCAGGGAAACGACACAAGCCTCCAAAACCCATAAGACCTAATTTTGGCGGCAGAATATTTTATAGGTCTCTAAAAGTAATAATACCATTTTTAAGTGCAGAAAATAACAAAATATTACCAATATTTAACAATTTTAGTGTTGCAAATATTTATTTTAATGCCCTAATAGACTCCAGAGCCACTGTAAATGTAATAAATACATCCGTGTTTAATGGATTACCCAGGCACATCAAACAATGAATAAACTATTCACATCCTAACTTATCAAGCATGACAGGTTATAATTCAGAGGTTAAAGGATCTATATACCTGACCATAAGTAAAGATAATAGAAGTTTCCCTACTAGATTTATTATCTGTAAAAATTTCCCTTATGAGGCGATAATAGGCTCAAATTTTTTAAAAACAAACAACATACTATTGGACGTAGCTAATTCAAAATTTATCTATCCGTTGGAGAAACAGGTCAGAGTGAACAATATCCAAAACAATTCCACAAAGGTGAAAATAAATGATATGAAAGAATACAGAGACAAACAAATTCAGGAAATTACCAAATTATGGAAAGAAATTGTAAGAGTAGAACCCTCTAAGAATAAACCTAACAAAATTGTTTTAAATTCAATAAATACAAAAATCTCTGGAAAATACTACGGATTCTTAGTGCGTAAAACCAAAATTCCACCTAAATCAATACAAAGAGTCCAAATATCACAAATGATTGAACCAATTAATGACAAAAATGAAATTTGGATTGCTTCACCAATAGAGGATATCCCTAAAATTTAACATGTGAAGAACAAATTATAAACTACAAAAAAGGAGAGGGTTACATTTGGATAACCAATACCCACGAAAATGATGTAATTAACTTAAAAAAGGGAACATGCCTAGTAGAGATACAAGTTGTGTCAGAAGTAGACGTAAATAATTGGAAAAAATCAGGGGAAAACTAAATAATATAAATACACAAGAAAACAAATACCCCCTATCCAAAACCCAATTTTTGGAAAAATTTGATTTAAATCATATCACCAATATCCCGCTAAAGCTTAAGTTATGCGAACTACTTTGGGAATTTAAAGACGTTTTTTCAACATCCGAGAATGACATAGGTCTAATTCCATTCTACGAACAAGCAATACAAACTACAGGATTACCGATTGCTAAACAACCATACCGTATTCCATACGAACATAAGGAGTGGATTAAAATAAAACCAAGGAGCTCGACCGAAAAGAAATAATCAGACCCAGTATTAGCCCTTATTCTTCTCCTGTGATCCTTGTACCCAAAAAACAAGGACCTTAGATTAGTGGTAGATTACAGAGCCTTTAATAAACAAGTAGTTATCGATAAATTCCCACTTCCCAGAATAGATGAAATCTTGGACTCGATTTCAAACAAAAATAAAATATTCACCTCCCTTGACTTAACTCAGGGATACCACCAAGTAAAAATAGCAGAAGGCGACGTATACAAATCTCAATAGACATCATAACTATGTCGTTACTAAATTTAGCTTCTGATGTGAGTAAATTTGAATTTGCTCTATTTGCGTTAACAGGTGGAACATTATCATGCGACTTAGTTGACCCAACTAGCTTAAAAAATATCCTAGATGAAATTAAAACTCACCTAACAGTTGGTCTCATTCAGCATTACTGAAACAAAGCAAACCCATCTCCATTGTCATAATCATCAATTGCACGCCGTTTCAAACAAAAAGATTAAGGTAATAATATAGTTTAGGGCAGAAATTATGTATGAAAAAGAAAATACACCAGTAGATTATCTTTTTAAAATTTATGTGACCAATTATTATATTATTATAATAGTAATTGTCCTTGTGTGGCCAAATACAGTCCAACGCTATAGGATAAGACCCCAGCAATCAGACAAATATTTTAATCAGGATCTTTGTTTCCTAAACTGGAACAAAAGGTAGTAAATTTCTAGGTGGCACTATAATTTATCTAGGATGAAAGTGAAAACACCATCTGATGCTTTTTTTTATTTTATTTCATAATTCAATAATTGCTTCTGTTGCAAATTGCATCTTCAGCCCTTAAAAGGGCCCCAAAGATATTTCATTTTTGTAACTGCACAAAGAAGTTTTGTATCATTTTTGTAACTGCACAAAGTCAGCCAATTCCAACTGGTCTAGCCTAGTCATAATCATCAGCTAATCACAAATATTTAACTATATATATATATATATATATATATATATATATATATATATATATATATATATATATATATATATATATATATATATATATATATATATATATATATATATATATATATATATATATACATACATATATATTATCCAAGATTATGGGCTTGCTGCCTGTGTACAGGAAAGATACTTGGTGTCTATTTATAAAACACACCCAAGAAGTGAAGTTTGGTGACAATAAAGTATAATGAAAATAGAATACTTTAGTAGCAAAATTGTGAAGGTCATTTGTGAATTATTAAATTAGGAGCTTCAGCATTGGCTGACCATCTCAAAAGACAAAGAAAAGTTCATTATTTACGCAATTCTTGATCTAGTTCATCATTCTTGAGGACACCGGTTAGTTTGCTTTGACTAATGATAGAATATAGTGTCTTACCATGGATGTTCAGATTAAGATTTGGGATTTGCCAAGGACCAAAAACAGCAATTATATTTTTCCAGGATAAGGGGTTGTTGCCCAAAACAAAACACTGCATCAATGAACCACCATGGCTTTGTACTCTTACTAGAAGTAACATTTTTGGAAGTGTAACACCAGGCTATGTTTGAAAACCATGAATTTGTGTGTCAATACATGGTTTTCTAAAAGCAAAATACCATGTGCTGCTGTAGTTTGTTTCATTTATTTCCCAGTTAACAAATGTACATCATTACCAAGGTACATCCCACCACCATTTACGTTCATACTTAGTAGACTACATGTGGCAGGCAGCAGTAAAGGCAGAAGGCCAAGTTCATTTTAACATGATTCTTCAGGACATTTCAATGTTCTGGGAGCATATTTCCAAGTTGTAATTTTCATAATTTTGCTAATAAAGTATTCTATTTTCATCATGTTTTTTTTTCATTAGCATTATGGGCTCATTTGATTGGACAGCACAGATATAGCACAGAGGGCTCATTTGATTGGAAATTGGAAGTTCTAGCTATGTTTTTCTGAGTCAAAACTGATCAGAGGACATCTCCCCCCGCACCCCCAAAACACACCCACCCTCTTTTCCCTAAATGTATCTGATCAAAATTTTAAGATAGCCAGTTTGTTTAAAATAGTCCAACAATCAGATAACAAAACTTCAGGGTCAATATAACAATCCCAGGGGAAGGGTTGTAACTTATGCCCTGGGGGTATATATAGTTTTTTTTTTATAGAAGAGGTGGTTGTATAAACTTTAAAGAGGACTGAAATGATTAGAAATTGAAAGTTGTAATTTTGTTTTTAAGAGTCAAAAGTGATCCAATAACAACTAGACCCCCCCAACCCTCTTTTTTTCTCAAAATTTCCCTTACATGTTTCCCATTTAGGATTTTAATTACTTTCTACCAGTAACATCTCAAGCTCTTCCTTCAGAAAGTACGGTCACAGAGAATATGTTGCATCTTTAAACAAAATTTGGAAGGTCAGTGTTAAATATTACCTATTTTTATTAAATATTAAGTCATAAAATAAGTAAACCTGGGGGTAGTAACTGACTTTTTTCTAATATGTTTGAAATAAAAGTTATAAAAAAAGAAAAGAGAGAGACAAAGTTAAATTTGGTTTGCATGAAGTAGTTTTTATTTTGGTTTGTTAACATTGTCTAGAGATTTATAGGTTCTTTTACCCATTTGTTAAATAAAAAAGCTTTTTCTAAAAATCTACTAATTAAATTGGCAGGTAATTTCATGGCAAACTATTTACTTCCAGGAATATTTAACACTTTGCTCGTACCTGGACTTTATTTGTCTTACATTGGTTTATTTTATTACCATTGTATTTTTCAAAACTGATTCTAGGAACTTAAAATATCCAAATCTGTGCATACAAAAGACAAAATGTATTGCAGCAGTAACTGCAACCTAGTAAAGTGAAGATTGACTCATAGTAACCAAAGATACAAAAATACATTTTCCAGGGAACTGTCATGTGCAAAAAGATCCTGAAATAATGCTAATTCAAAAGTCAACCATTATTCAAGTCAAAGTTATATCATGAAAATTTAAGTTTTAGTAATTTTGAAAGGAGCCTCATACCCTGATGCTGAACATAGAGGCACTTGAATGCTTTCATGTATCCAATTTTTATATATTGAGACTGATAGCACCAGATCAAAGTTTCATATGGCCCTTTTGGATTGTATTGATGATTCCATTATAGGCATGAATTTGAGAGACAATTCAAGCATTAACCTAGACATGGCAAAAAAGTGACCTTCTGAGCAGCCCAAAAAAACAGGGGTTTCGCATGTACGACCCCTGTCAAAATACCATTTTCCTTAATTTTTGACATTGAAGACTGGAAACCTCTGGTTAAGTACTTTAGGATATGGCAATCTCAATGGTGTACACATTATTTTGATCTTACATCATTTTTGAGGGTTTACTTTAAATTCCATGAGCTTGTTTTGCAATCGCAAAATAAATTTAAGCTGAATCAGGATATGATAGTTAACTTTCCTGAATCAGTGTCACATGAGGATTTTTACACTAAACAGACAAAAATTGTTACTCATAATTGAAGCAACATATTTATTTGTCAAATAGACTAGCATATCAGTCAAAACGCAAAGCAGAAAATAATATTTTGCATCCAGTAAACCTGGTTTTTAAGGAATAATTTAGCTTTAATGTTTTGTTCTTTGCTTTCATTATAGTGCTAGAAAACTTTCCAGATAAGTATTCAGCATGGATGGAGAGGTGATCATTTTGTTTGTTTTCAATTTCCATTTTGCTAATTACTTTCAACATAATAGTATATTTTTTTTCTATTAATAAAACTAAAGAACAAAATCAAGACTTGAAACAAAGAAATTCCAGTTCCTCAACCAATACAGAATATCTGCAAAATTACTAGCAATGTACACAAGTAGAAACACAAATCAAATATAACACTGCAATGGAGTAAACCTAGTTTCCAACAGAAAACTCACCTCTACATGTTGTCCTTTCAATAAGTTTAATTAATAAAATTTTATTTTAAGTATTAGACTAAACTACACGGGCAGAAGGGTGATGCTTTATGTTCATTTTAAACTTAAATTTTGCTCTTTCCTTTCATCAGAAAACACCTATTTTTTTTACCTTTGTTAATGAGAGATTACACTGGAGAGGTAGCAAGTAGACTATACCACTTCCAGGGTATTTGGAACGCAGCCTTCTTGGATTCATGCCATGACCTGGGGTATCTTGAATAAGTTCCAAACTTGCAGCCTTAGAGCCAATGCAGGTTCGAAGAAAACTAAAACCTCCATATCCCTTGAGTTTTGGATAAGCATCTTCAATCAATTTTATAAAGCCTATAGAGCACATGTCTGGGTTATCAATGATTACTGTGGAAGGACCAAGGCCTGCTTCATTGTACTTTGATTTATCTTTTGGTACAATTTTTTGATCACAATATGCAAGACAGAAGAATCTCATGGAGCCTTTTCTTTTTTTAATACTGTTATCAATGGGGGTTGTAGTTGGTGAAAACAGTCTTTTCTGTTGTGACTGTACCTTTTGCAATTGCGAATTTTGGCATTCTGATAAAATCCTGGATGCTTTGGCCATTGTGAAACCCTTATTCTTCTTCTTCTTCTATTTTACAGCAGGCGGGCTTTTCAGTAACACTATTTAGCCCTTTTCCTTTTGCTTCACTCTGTGGGCTACAGAGCTACTGGCTTGATTGCCTCATATTTATTAGATATATTCAGATATCTTTCAGCAGATCTTTCGACTCTAGGAGTTCAAATATAAGATGATAGATGTCGATTTCTATGCTCTATGTGCAGGTATAGTTGGCTAGGCTCTTGGCTGATAGTGGGATTTTGTGGTGTTTGAAGTATTTTAACAGTTTAGAAAGCAAGGTATATTGTGCAGACGTCAGCATATTACATTCAAATAGGCAATGGTCAAATGTTTCATTATTCATATTACAATGCCTGCAAAGAGGGGACAGGGGAATTGAGCCACTTGAATTAGAAAGCTTATAAGAGAATGCAAGGAAATTTAGTCCATTTGTTCCAGAGCGAATTCTATGATAAGTTTTAGAAAGATGCTTATTGGGAAAGGGGGAAAGGATAGTATTAATCTTATTAAAATTAATATCTGATAGCCTCCATCTGTAAATATCTCTAATTGGAATTGGTCTCCCACTTGGCTGGTCAATATTTATAGCATTTTTTGCTATTTCATCAACCTGATGATTACCACTTATGCCAGAGTGGCTAGGAATGTACTGAAAGTAAGTGTTTATGCCACTTGAAGCAAGATTATCAATAATACTGAGACAATGATAAGTGTCAATGTCCAACTTATATTGAGGAGCTGAGGCCAGCAGCTCCAGGCTTGATAAAGAGTCGGAATAGATGATAATATTATTCAAATTTTCAATCAAAGATTGGTTTTGCTTAAGGTATTCTAATGCCATGATTATGGCATTTAACTCAGCAGACATTATAGATAAATTATTAAATAATCTCTTCAACCTTCTCTTTCATTTTTGACCCATCAACAAACATTTGGAAGTGATTTTTATAGGTAATTGTATTAAGTTCTGCAAATTTTTTCTGAACAAAAGAGATGGGGGTTAAATCTTTATTCCATTTTGAAAATTCAGTATTTATTATGGGAGATGACCAATTCCATGGAGGGAATTGGGGGAAACTAAGTGCAATATACTTTGCTGGCACATGGAACTTCTTTTGAATATTGGCATACTCATCGGCAATACCTCTATACATGGCTGGATTTCTTAACCAATTATGTAATATGTGTGAGCTATTTGATTCAATTTTTGTAAGATGTTTTATCAAGAGAAACCTACGTCTCTCCCTTATTGTTGTTAATCCACTCTCCAAAGGCAGAAACTTGGTGCTTGTGGGTTTCCTAAGACCAAATATGAGACGTATTATATCATTTTGTGTTGTTTCAATTTTTTGCATCTGGGTCTTTGCACATGCACCATAGACAATGAGCCGATAGTCAATATAGGGTCTTATATGTGATTTATAAAACTGGAGTAAGGTTTTCTCCTTACAACCCCAGGGTGTGGAAAGAAGTCTTTTTAGTATATTTGCTTATTCACACCAAGGAGTTCCAGACATCTTTGATTTCCTCTAAAAATATTTACATCAATGTTGCCTTGTACAAACACTTGATTTTTACGAAAAAAAATACACCTACAGTGATGACAGTGGTCAAAAATGGCTCTGAAGCATGGGTGCTCTGAAAAGCAAATGAAGATTTGTTGAATGTTTTCCAACGAAATTGCCAACAGATTGTTCTGGGTACCTGGCTGATTCACTGTATTTCCAATAGTAGGCTGTATAAAAAGTGTGACTCAATCCCGCTTTCTAGGGCTATAATGAGAGAAAGGTCGAGATGGTTAAGGTACGTTCTGCAGATGAAAAATGACAGATTGCCAAAGTTTTTCCTTTTCGGCCAACTGTCTAGGCCTAAACGGAAAGCAGGTTGTCTGCAGTTGGGGTGGAAGGATGTCTTAAAGAAAGATTTAAAGGAAATGGGAACTTCCTGGCAGGGTGTAAAGAGGGAGGCTTTGAAAAGAATAGGTTTGATCAGGAATGTGCGCAGCCATGTTGCCTCAGACGGCTTGGTGCTGTGATTAGTTGTTAGAAATATTAGTAGTAGTAAGAGTGATTATTGCCTGTGCATATCCCTGAAATAGATGTAAATTTAGATTTTATAAAGGTAAACAAAAACACATCTTTTTATTTCATTGATGGTTAGACAGGGGATGATAAAAAGGGCTATAGTAAAAATGACCACTGTTATGGGGGGGTACGTAGAGCCCAAGGACACCTTTTGTGTAGGTGGTTAAGGTATATTGGAAAAAAGTGATGTTAGATTCCCTGGAATAAGTAGATTAGGAAAATATTAACATTACTTAGTGGAGGAGTTGTAACCACTCTGAGAGTCATGTGATGGAAAATCTTCTATGATAGTGCCACAATAATACCGTACCTGCTCAATAAGTTTGTAGTTGCCATCAATATGACACAAGCTGAGAGCATGAGGTACATTATACACACGCCTAGAAAGACGTCTATGCTCACGATCTGCTACAAGTTGCGGCTGTGTCCTCAACATGCTTTGCCTGATTCTTTCTGCTGGCACTCTTAAATCTTTGCTTTCAACATAGCCCAATATCATTCGCCTGCCCCAAGAAGGATGTTCAGATCCCAATTGATTTGTTATCAAATCAAGATGTTCATCTGTAAGTGGAAAAACTGATTAATTGAATGTTTATGCTACCATATATAAAAATAGATGTTTTTATTCAATTAAGATTCAAAAAGTTATACTAAGACACCAATCTTGCTCATCTGACAGCCTAAAGCCCTTAGAATCTTTCATGTGAAAGCTGCTAACATGAGAGCAAATACTTGTGGCTTATATATTTTATGAGTGATAGAGATGTAGATTTCTTACCAATAAGAGCATTAAACATTAAACACTAGAGAAATATATATATATATATATATATATATATATATATATATATATATATATATATATATATATATATATATATATATATATATATATATATATATATATATATATAAATATATATATCAACAGTTTAAACTCAACAGTCTAGAAAAATCAAATGAAGTATGAAGAACAAGATACAGTAAAATCTAAACAATTTGCAACCTTTGATGATGAAGAAAAGGTCAGCATACTTGCAGTTAAAACTCAACTGGGAAAGGTAGAAGGGTTTGCAAAATCAAAGGATGGCTGCCCCCCCCCCTCACATTGCAGTTCCTTGCTGAAGGGCTAGAAAACAGAGATCAGCACCACCAGTAGGAACTGTAAAGTCCAATTTCACACTCTTGACATTCCCCTTTAATTTATGTTTCAATGCCATTGAAGGAAAAATAATAGTATAGTGTACATAAAAATTGTTTTTTCTGAGTACTGTAATGAAGGGAGGGGACATAAATGACTTGTAAAATAGGTATAAGGTAGTGCAAGTAAATTAATTTTAATTAAAGTTTTAGAATTATAAATTCAGTTAAATTTTAAATTCTCTATTTTTTGGGATCAATTAAATTCTCAGGAAAATTAAAGTTTCACTGTTGATCATTTGGATTCAAAGAATACTTGAGAGAAGATAAGATTGGTGTCTTGTCCTTATTTTAGTCATGGTAACAAATGTAAAAAGGAACTGTGGACCCAAAGAAGTTCTTGCTTAGAAAAGAAGTGATACCAATTTAGTTTTCAAAACATACAAAAACAAGCAAAAAAAAAAAAAAATATAAAAATAGAACAAACGTGAATCAACTGAAACCACATAATTGTGTTTATCACCATCCAATTTTATTTTGTTGCGGCTGCAGAAACTACAGAGAATGGCCAGTGACAGTAGCTAATTTAAAAAATGGAAAAATAAACTGAAGTTTAAGAGAATCACTCTTAGAGTAACAATTACCCTTGAGCAACAACTCAATGTACAGAGCCTAGTCATAGAGGCTAGATGATGCTAGATTGTAGGCTTTTATTCCAGCAAGCTCAATGGTGGGATTCATATGAACCTTTTTACAATGGATCAGGTACAAGATATCTAAAAATTAAACATATCATACAATTGAGAATCCAATGCTGTTACTGAATATAATAATAAATGTCAGCACAAAGTTCCTACAGTACAGTACAAAACTATAAAATATTCGCATATCAAACATGTGATTGTTAATGGTTTCAAAAAGCCTTACTTGCAAAATCATCTGTTCTTACTTGCAAAATCATCAATTCTTTTATTTCATAAAAGAATTGAAAAAATAAATAAAGATGACTTAAAAGATGAATTGATTAAAAGAGATTTTGACAGGAACAGGATGTTCCTTGAAGACGTATTAAAGAGTCTAACCCAAATAAAGTATCTAACAGACCACTGAAAGAATCTAATGCAAGTTGTACTACACACAATTCAGCAGAAAGTACTGAATAATTACTTGTAAGAGGAACAAAACATTAAAGTTTAGGTCCAGGATACAAGCAGCTGCACCAGCTTTTGAATGTTTAACAGCAACATCAGCATAAACGTGAATATAATTAGGAAATGGGTATTCACACAATTTTCAAAGATTATCTTATGTTTTGAGCTAAATGGTATGATTTATTCTTTAGTAGTATGCACGCATGCTACTCAACATGGGCCATCTCCAATGGTGAGAAATCATAGGTAGCACAATAGTGCAACCTAAACAAAGAACAATGTTGGCACAATGTATTATATATTAATTTTTCTTTACCAGGGCACTTTGTATCAATGAAATTGTCATAGAAACTTCAAAAAGGGCTCATTCAATTTGAAATTGAAAGGGCTAGTGCCATTTTTTATAGTAGAAAGCAATTGGAGTGCAATGAACCACCTCCCATGCCCAACAGTTCCCCAAACACATCCAATCAAAATTTTGAGATAGCCATTTTGTTCAACATAGTGTCTGGAAAAAATGTCTTTGAGGATGACACCCCCCCCCCACAGCGCTCTGGACAATATTTGTAAGTTATGTCATAAGTTTTTCTACAGAAAGAGTGGCTGTTTAAACTTCAGAGGGGGCTCATTGGATTGGTAATCAGAAATTCCAGTGCCCTTTTTGCTCCAGAACCCTGGGGCAAGGGCTTTAAGTTATATCCTGGGGGCATATAAGGTTTTAATGGAATGGGTGGTCATATGAAATTCAGATTGATCTCATTTGATTTGAAAATGGAATTTATAGTGCCCTTTTTAAGAACAATCAGCCCCCCCCACCCCCACACCCAAAACAAAAATCCAAACAAAACTTTGAGACATCAATTTTTATCAGCATTGTTGAAAGGTAGAGTAATTATGCATTTGGGGATGTCACCCCCCCCCCTCCACCCCCATCCCAAGGTCTCAGGTAAAGGGCTGTAAGTAATGCAATTTGTTCATTGTTTACATATATTATATGTTATTCAGAAAAGGTATGCATGTTTGACTTCTACTTTCCCAAAATACAAAGGGCATTAAAATGGGTCTTTCAGGAAATGGTGAGAAGAATGTTGAACTAAATCAAAACTTGTTATGTATACATGGGTTGTCAAAAGGTTTTATTTCAGGAATTGTTGTATACGGTATTGACACTTCCATTGATGACACTAACGCTCTCAAGCAGTTTTTATCAACCGAGTACGGAATCAATTGCGGTCCCTTAACTAATGTCCGTCGCCTAAAGCAGAATATACAGGCTAGCAATCCAACCCGGAATACGGCACCGCCCCTTTTGTTTACTGTGTCATCCTTTCAAATTAAAAAACAGATCTTGAAAGAGTCTCTCTCAAGGAAAGGAGCAGTACAGTTCCGCCATGATCAATCGAAACAAGATCGAGAGAGATATAAAGCACTTGTTGCAGAGCTTAAGGACAGAATAGCTGGTGGTGAAAAAAACCTCGCAATCCGTGACCTTCGTATTGTGTCAAAAAACGCGAAAAGCGGAGGAGAAGTCTCTCCTCCGAAACCAATGCAGATTTCCAAGTTGTGAACTATGTAAATAATGTAAATATGGGTGGTACCGAACATGTTAGTGCTTTTTCTATGGAAAGACTCTCATCCATGACTAGTGAAAGCTCATTGGAAACCAAAACACGCTCTAGACGCTACTACACTTCTAACTCGAAGGCACCAGCAACCACTTTAGGCAAAACAGATGAGGACTTGGATCAACCGGGCAACAGGACCAACAAACGGAGTAAGCAACACCAAAAACGAGTAAGTACAGATTTTTATGCTCTAATTACTAACGTCGACCAACTTCCTAACAAATTGAACGAGCTGAAATCCGTGATTTATTCCAAAAATTATGATCTGATCCTATTGACCGATGTTTGTCCCAAGTTCAGTAGAAACAGGCCCAAAGTTTCGCATGTTAAGATTCCAGGGTATGGTGTCATGTCAAACCTACAGTCTTCAGAATGCAGGCGTGGTCTGTTGGCGCTATTCAAGACATGTTATAGTATACAATCATTATGTCTCCCAGGTAACTCACAATTTGTTGAATCTGTATGGTTCGACCTATGTGATGACAGCGGTGGAGTAATAACCAGAGTAGGCTGTATTTACAGAAGCCCATCTGCCTCTGATTGCCAAGAAACCGAGCGGACAATAGCAACAATGCTGCATAAAGCAACTATGAATTACACGGGGAACCTTTTTATAGCTGGTGATTTCAACTTCCCTGACCTCATATGGAAGGATGGATATCCGTATATACCTTTACTTACGAACAGAAGCAGAAGCACGAATCTATTCACAGACTGCCTTCACAACCTTAATCTCTACCAGATTGTCGAACAAGCTACTAGAGGCAGTCTCTTCCAGAGACCGACTCTACTGGACCTAGTGTTCTTACAGGATAAAGACAAGCTTCAGAACAAAAATTACTTACCTCCTGTAGGAAAGAGCGATCATATAATCCTAGAAGTGAATGTGTCGTTTCGTAAGATAAAAAATTATTACATAAAGAAAACTTATGTAGACTACGGGGCGATCAGAAAAGAGCTGGAAGGCGTAGTTTGGTCACCTTTACTTCAAGGGGACGTCGACCAACAATGGGCTAACCTAAAGGACGAGCTACTTACACTTCAAAAAAAACACATGTTATTAAAACTCACGCCGAAGCCCAAAATGCTGCCTTTCATGACCCCTGATATATATAAGAAAAGAAACAGGAAGGGACGATACTGGAGAAAGTACAATAAAGAAGGCACAAAAGAACACTACCAAAAGTTTGCGAAAGCTCGAAACAAGCTAAGAAGCCTAACCAAACAACTTTACGTACGGTACGAGTCCAAGCTAGCAGATGATAGTAAGAAAAACCCAATGAAGTTCTGGAAGTATGTATCAAGTAAGGACCATAGCAGACGGTCAGTAAAAGCACTCAGTACAGATGATAGCAAGGAATTGACCAACTTAAAGGACATCACCAAACTCCTCAACAGGCAGTTTGCGTCGGTTTTCACCAATGAACCAGATGGTCCTCTTCCTCATAGTCCACCATACGACATCCCTACCCCACTGCCACCTATTCTACTCTCCCCCCCCTGTCGTCCAAAAGCGACTTGAAGCACTAGACGTCAATAAGTCCGCGGGTCCTGATAATTTGCACCCAAGACTATTGAAGGAGCTTGCCAAAGAAATTGCACAACCACTATGCAATATATTCCAACTGTCGCTTGACTCAAAAAAAGGTACCCAAAGACTGGAAGCTGACCCATGTCACCCCAATATTCAAGAAAGGTGACCGCACCAAAGCCAAAAACTACAGACCCATCAGTCTAACCTCAGTGGTTGCAAAAACCCTTGAGCGGATGGTGAATGCTGATATTTTGACACATCTCCGTAATAATAATATACTTTCCCCCGACCAGCATGGATTTCTGCCAGGAAAATCGGTTGAGACCAATCTCCTTGAGACATACAGCACCATAACAGATTACCTGGAGAAAGGAACCCCTGTGGACCTGATTTTACTGGACCTAGCCAAGGCTTTCGACAAGGTACCACACAACCGTCTCAGATTGAAACTTTCAGCAGCAGGTACCCACTTGGACGTGGTCAATTGGATCATGGACTTTCTGACTGGTCAGAGTCAGCAGGTTTGACTCTTCACAAATAATGGCGATAAGGTCTTCTCCGAACCATGTGATGTTGTAAGCGGAGTCCCCCAAGGTACTGTCTTGGGCCCTACCCTATTCCTTATATACATCAATGATATGATGAACAGAACAGAAAACAACATCACTCTCTATGCCGATGACTCCAAGCTGTTTGGGCCTGCAAACCAACAAAGTCTGCAGTATGGCCTTCATAAAATCCAAATGTGGGCACAAGACTGGCTACTTGAATTCAACACATCAAAGTGCAGTGTCCTTCACTTTGGAAGCAACAACCTCCATCACCAGTATAGCATGTCCGATCCCAATTCACTGGCTAGCTTAGTACTAAAGACAAGTCCCGAAGAAAGAGATCTAGGAGTGCTGATAGATGAACAACTGAAGTTCCACGGCCACTGGCAACAAGCAGTTTCAAAAGCAAATTCAAGCCTTGGTCTCCTCAAATGCACTATAACCAGCTGCTCCCGTACAGTCTTTCTAAGGCTCTATAAGGCTATAGTTAGACCCGTTTTTGGATTTTGGTACGTGTCTCACCTCCCCTTCTTATAAGAATGACACCAGTCTAATCGAAGGAGTTCAGAGACGTGCCACGAAATGCATAGCTGGCCTACGAGATCTCCCATACAACAAGAGACTGGAACGCATGCAGCTGCCAACACTTGTCTTCAGACGCCGCCGTGGTGATATGATGCTGACCTACAAGTATAACGCACAACCAAATAACCCCCTCTTTACCAAACATTCAAGTCAGCACCAGACAAGAGGACACTCACATAAGCTGTCAAAACGTTTTGTTAAAACATAAACACGGCAACACTTCTTCTCTAAGCGTTTTGTCAACGATTGGAATAGCCTTCAAGCTGAGACGGCGACTGCACCTACGGCTGCGTCCTTCAAGTCCAGACTTGACATGGAATGGAATAACAAGCCATGGAAATATGAGTGGGACTGTCCGTCCCACTCAACTACTGACTGATGCCAACTTTATCATAATAAGTGTCTTGCTAGGAGGCTGATGCTGCTTATCATACCCAACCATCTCGCATACTCAATCCGAAGTTGCTGTTGTGAGGCGGTGTCAGCTCTATACCACTGAGAATGGTCTTTACGGGCCATACCAACCTCGTGGCCACCGCTACCGAGTGGGCTTAAATTGCATCTCTCCAGCAGACCTCTCCTATGGCGTGTCACTGGGCCCTAACACCGTGACGAATTTTTGCCATCATTTGACCCGGAGCACAACAGATCCAGTATGGACCTTAATTTGCTCCGAAGTGCGAATTAAGGTAATATGCGAATGCTTGGAATTACAAAACAACAAGAAATTTACCTAAGGCTGTGAAATTTAGACCTTAAAAATATTTCAGCTAGCTAGGGAGAGAGATACCATTGCCCACTAGATTGAGAAGGAGTAGAGGTAGGTATTTCAAAATACTTCACTATGACATAATTTTGTCTATACATCCATCCAGGAAGTGTTTATTTTCCTTATCTAACTTCTTTCTAAGATAACAAAAAGTAGCTCCAACCAGAATTTTAACCAAAGGTTTTCTGATTTTGCTGGTTGGAATTATTTTTTGAAAGTAGTTATAATCAACATTTGAAAAGCATAGCATATATCAAATGCATAACCTAACCTAGGTACCTTTTTCCTCCCCTAAACCACAAAAAAGAACAGTTTAAATATTGAAAACACAATGAAAACTACTCTTTGCATTCCAGTGGTCTCTTAAAATAACCAGTCTGATGGGTTTTGTCTGTCATTAGTACATAAAAGTGTATGTGTAATGCACTTGTACCAAATATGTTAACTAGGATCATTTTGCATATCATGCAAAATGTATTCAACCAAACACTTGGGAAACTATAGGTTTCACCATTGGCCTGCAATTCCAGGGGACTTGTTGGTTATAGGCTACATCAATATATTGACATGGTATTTCAGCTTTAGACCACAAGTGGCCAAGCTGATTAGGCTTAGGTTTCACTTGTTTGCTGCTTTTAAGTCTAACCAAAATCAGTCCCAGATTTTATTTACAATTCTAGTGGACATTGTCTGTCACATGACAACCTAACATCAATCTAGCCTAATCTTTCATCCCTTAATTCTATGACTAATCTACCTTAGTTCCACCCTAGGAATGACCTTTGGATGGATGATAGACTTATCTATCAACAAATGAAATGACATCATTTTTACACAATCCTAAAATGGGCTTATCCCAGATTTGCCTTTCAATAACTTGGAGTGTCTGTCTTGACTTTTTCTGTAATTAGCCTTGTCTTGATGCCTGCAAAATTGCCTACTTGATTTTAATTCTCCTCCTTGAAAATAGGCTATGTTAACTAGGATCATTTTGCATATCATAAAGTAAGAATTGCTTTATTAGCATGTCTCCTTGTGTAATGGACTGCTTATACATTTACACCTTAGCCTAGTCCTAATTATCTAAACCCATGTGCTAGGCATTTAGGCTATAATTTATCACAATTATTACCTATCCCCCTTCCCTTATGGGACCAGATATATCCCAAGGCTATAGGATAAGACCCCCAGTACTCACACAATTATTTTTACCAAGATTTATCTTTCCTAAACAGGAACAACAGAATCACAATCTTGGACTTGATTTAGCCTATTTAAAAAGAGTATTTCAGAGATAATCTAATAAATTGTAAAAAGAGCATTCAAAAGCATTCAAAATTCACGCAATTAATGATCGTGACAAAGGAGATGGGTTTTGTCTACTTCACAATTCTTGAAAGGTATGTCACCACGTAACTGTATAACGTTTTGACCCGATTTGGACCACTGTTACCATTTTTTCACTGATAATTTTTCCCAAATTTCTGTTGATAAGTTTCCCAAATTTCGTTGATTATTTTCCCAAATTTTTTAAAAACATGTGAAAAATTTAGGAAAATAATCAACGAAATTTGGGAAAATTATCAACGAAAATTTGGGAAAGTTATGACCCGATTTAGACCTTCATATTTTTATGCTCTTTCATAATTCAAGAATCGCTTCTGGGGCTAATTGCATCTTGAGCCCTTAAAGGGGCCCCAAAGGTATTTTATATGAATAATGAAAGAGCATAAAAAATCAAATGATGTTTTCACTTTCATCCTAGCTAAATTATATGGCCAACTGCAAATTCACCATGAAATTTACCCACCCACTAATGAGCAAATATATACCCTGAATTGTTGACGGCAAAGTTTCGAATCGCACAATTCAGCGCTATTTTTGTCTACGGTATTCGAAAAACTTAAAACGGTAGGAAAACGTTTTATATTTTAATTGCCTAATAAATGAAGTTTAAATTGTTATAAAAAAGTAGTTTGGGCATATATTACTGTTATTTTTAAACTAGTGATATGTTTTTACACTTTTCAATAAATTAACTAGTGTTGATAACTTCTTTGTGTGGTTACAAAAATAAAATACCTTTGGGGCCCATTTTAGTGCTCAAGACGCAATTAGCCCCAGAAGCGATTTTTGAATTATGAAAGAGAATAAAAAAAGCATCAAATGATGATTTCATTTTCATACTAGCTAAGTTATTGCGCCACCTAGATATTTACCGAAAAACTAGCCAGACGATGTTCTGCTTTGAATTTAACTCAACTTTTACCTAGGTCGCAATTGCGAGGTGTCTTGCTCAGCCGGCTTCCCTTTCAAGCCAACTGTTGCGGTAAGTGAGAACTGCAGGTAAGAAATATTCTCAACTAGACAACCATTGAGTTAAATTCACTAGACTTTTTAAGTAAATCCAAGGTGCGAGTAAAGAATATTTCTAGTTAGTGATTTTTTGCGATACATTTTTTCTAATCGGTTTGTAACGAGCAACACTATTTTAATTAGACCATCCTTTCGGTTGAATGGAAAAGC
Organism: Artemia sp. Qi Xiang Cuo; assembly: GCF_049724085.1. Taxonomy (NCBI): domain Eukaryota; kingdom Metazoa; phylum Arthropoda; class Branchiopoda; order Anostraca; family Artemiidae; genus Artemia; species Artemia sp. Qi Xiang Cuo. The sequence goes on from NC_142794.1 coordinate 48,659,305, forward strand.
TGTCGATTAGCATTAAGAAAATTTTGCATGTGTTGTTTTAAAGTTATATTTCTTGATTAAGGTCAACTGGGTAGTGTTACTGCTCATGAAAATTTGGGTAAGCTCCAATCCTTTCAGCACTTAAAGATATTTACAGTTTAGTAGATATTTTCTACTTTGATTCTTTCCAGAACCGTTAATGACGCATAGGATGTTTATCAAACCGTCTCCGATCGTTCTTTAACTGTGCCACAGTGTTGATTTCTTCACGTTTCGGTGCTAAAAAGGTCTCTTTGGTTTTTAATTATCAGTCACAAATTTGCCTTAAGTTATTACTTGGGCAATTTCACTTCCTTTTGTAATCAAGTATTCAATTAAGACCAGTCAAAGAAATGCTGCTTTGATACACAAAAAAAGGTTTCCCAAACCCATCTTACCTCTATTTTTTAGAACAACAGTAATAACAGGCAGGCTATTCTTATTATGAGCTTTGGTGGCAGCCAAAGCTCATAATAAGAATATAGCCAAAGCTATATTCTCATTGTCCTCCGTCACTTTCGTTTCTTAAAAGGGAAGAGTCAAAAAGGACTTTTGACTCTTCCATAAGTGCCTTATATGCCCACAGAGCATAAATTACAATCCTTGTCCCCAGGCTCTGGTTTACTTTTTAAACCCTGAAAACGTTGTTATATGACCTTTGGACTATTTGAAATAAAATGGCTATCTCTCAAAACTTCAATTGGATGTGTTTAAGTAAATGATGGGCGTGGGAGTCCTGGCTGCCCTCCAATCACGTTTTACTCTTAAAAAAAAAACTAGAACTTTGAATATCCAATGGGAATAGTCCCTTTCAAAGTTTCTACAGCAACTCATTCTATACGAAGGACCTTGGCCAGAAAAACAAAAAAAACATATTGTGCCCACATCATTTTTTACCCTGGGTATTGTTACTGCTCATGAAAATTTGGGTAAGCTCTAATTCTTTTAGCAGTTAAAGATGTTTAGAGTATAGTAGATACCATAAAACCTCAATTCTCTCCAGAACCAATAATGACACATAGGATGTTGATGAAACCTCTCCAATCGTTCTAAAATTCTGCCAGAGTGGTGACGTCTTCACATTTCGGTGCTAAAAATGTCTCTTTCACCTTAAGATATCGGTCTAGAGTTTGCCCTAAGGTATTAGTTGGACAATCTTATTTTCTTTCGCAGTCTGGTATTCTATTATGACAAGTAAAGGAAAGGCTGCTTTGTTACACAGAAAAAAAATGTTTCCAAAACAAATCATTCTCCTATTTTTTAGATGAACGTTAATAACCAGCAGGCCAGTTCTATTATGAAATTTGGTGCCAGCTTATATTTTCAAGCATATATTTAAAAATGAGAAAATCGTCTTTTCGAGCTGCTGGCTCATATTCCAGCGCTTAATAGCATAGGAAAATGCTTAGAGTACATTGCTACTAAACAAACATAGCTTTAGTCGTAGGGATTATTTTTCTACTCATCAAAACGGGCTTTAATCTATTGAGGACTTCAGATAAACTGTGTTTTATTTTGGTCCTCATTTCGCCACCATATTTAAAATAAGCCACCCAGTTACATGAGCTCCTTGACCTGCTCTAAATTCCTATTCTTCTGATGAAGAAGAAGGTGTTAATTTGTGACGGATATCTTCACTGACTTGTCTGCATAAATGGTTAGTCCATTATTCTCTGTGATTCCCAATTATTGCACCAAGTAGCAGCTGTAACCTCAGTTTAGATTTTTCTAGCAAAACTATATTGATAAAGTCGTAGTGGAAAGGATGCTCACAGCTAACTTTTAACCAAATAAACGAAGAAAGTATGAATCCCAGACGCTCACCAAATGAAATATGATCTTGGGAAATCTGATATTATCCTTCTCGGCTAATTCTCAGTATGAATTACAAATGAAGAAATAGCAATTAGACGCACAGTAACACTGCAGAACTTCAAATTTTCAAAATGATGAATGGATTTGCTGTTCAGGAACTTGATATTACTTTTATGATGATATCATCAAGAGCTATTGATCAGCATCGCAAAAGGAATTAGGTTCGTCTTGTTATAATAGTTTATTTCCTTCCTATTGGCTTACTTTCTAATACCTCTCCTTAGAAAATAACAAATAATAAGCTCCAATTTCCTTGCGAATGAGAGAACTGCTAAGGATCATTAAGCATATATATGTATTTCTTTTTTCATGAGGCAATGTGTTTTCTTTACGATCGTTTCACAAGGAAGGAGCAATCCTAAATATTTTGGCAGAAGGGAGTGGGCTAAATCAAGTGAAAACTGAAAGTTAACCTTTTAAGAGTTGAAAATGACTGGAGAGGGCAATCAGCCCCATCCTGTGCCTTGATGATCATGGGTAGATACTGACTCTGTCGAGTTTTTTGATTCTGTCGAGTGTTCTCTGTCAGGAGATTTAATATGCTGTGTAAATATGGTATTAATAATAACGCCTAAAACCTTAAACCTTGTAGGCATTTCATGGTGGTGTCTGAAACAGAACGTAAGGAGGGAACGTCGTAATTTCATAAACCCTTCCAAATAGATCTCTTTAGGGTTAGCTAATCTTGTTATGTGGGTGTTTGTTCTTCTGGTCCACAGGTCATCCACGAAAAAAAGGGAATTATTTTAGTTTAGGGATATCGAATACTTCTAATTGAAGGAGTTACATTTGAATAGCTAGTCAAGGCTTTAGTTCTGAGGTATTCAAATCCTTTAGTTCAAATTTTGGCTCCTCAGGTGGGCCAAACTAGGAATAACCGTACTTGATTAGTACCAATTTATTACCTTGACACAAACCAAGATGTCTTTTTTTTATATCTTGTAAAAGAGATTAGTATTCCTTGGACTTTTGATAAGCTTTAACTTCAGCAGGGAAAACTCTTAATTGAATATATCTAGACATAAAGGACTTGAAATTCTTAGTTAGAGAATATTATTCCCTTTTTCCCTAACCTATCTGTATAAGCATCAAGGCCACCTTTGTATAAACAGTCGGTACGGGGGTAACGAAATGAAAGAATGACTAAAAGGGGAATAGGGTCCTCATCCGTAGACACGTCAGAAGAATTGAAAAGGAGGTAAATAATGTTATTGTCTGATAGTTCCAATTTTCTGGGTGTGAGATTTTTATAAATGCCAGGCTAAGCTCCAGGGGCACTGGAAAAAAGAGAAGTTCTAAGGCTCTCCTAACGTTGACTTCCTGGTTAGGGTTTTCTCCCCTCTTATACCTTCGGTTAATCGAAGCTTCTTCCACAAATTTGAGTTTCTGAAAGGAAATTGATTTTAGCTTATTTTAACCTTTAAAATGCTGTCTTTTGTCTAAATGGCTCAAGCTTTGATTAAGTGAAATATACTACAGGATCTATGAACCCAATAACCAAAAATAGAATAAGATCTAATAAGAGTCCTTAGTTATTTATGTGGGTAATTCCGCTTCTAATAAATTTTAATTAAATTACGCATCCTTTAATTAATCACGAAGTACCTCAAGGTTACCTCACCATCAGTTAGATTCAAAACCCTTTATTATTCTATTCGGCAACCCTCAAAGGGGGATTTTCGCCCTGACTCCAATTTAAATTCAAGTGGCTCAAATGTAAGTAATAAATTAATTCAAACAGGACCTTGATTTAGCTCAAGCGACAGAAGTATCTCAGAAGTTTATTACTTTATTTCAGTGCTATTCTCAAATGAAATTTAATTGACAACTTAATTGAACACATAAATTGAATTTTCTCGCCTTTAATCAAAAGTGACGAAGAGGTTTAATATTATAATTTTAACTATGCTTTTTAAAGTAATTGAGACAAGGCAGGTACTTGCCATAATTATTTAAAAAGGCTACTTACCAAAAGGTCCTTTCTAGCCTCCTCTCCTCACAAGATAACCCCAATTTTCTGTGATCCGTAAATTTTATTCAATTTGGTACTTGATTCGCTTAGCGACCTTCCCCCGTTCTTTTAGCCAATCACCAACATTTTTGTTAAAAAGTAGTTTTTTCCAGTATTTCGAAGCCTTGATTCTAACTTAAAATGTTGTAACACTTTAGGACATTCCTCTTTGTTTTGTACAAAACTGGTCTAAATTGGGTATTCAACTATTTATTATGGGTTCAAAAATCTTTCGATACTTAAACAAAGATATGTCACTACAAGACTTAGGACTGGTCGCTTTATTTCTGATCTATTGGAGAAGGGGATTCAAACTTTTACCGAAATTGAGCTACCAAAATTACATAAAAAAAAGGCCACCTTAAAATCTCCACCACTTAAAATCTTAGCATAATTTTGTTTTAAAAAGAATAAAAATGGAACACAAATTTTTAAGGTCCATTGTAACTCAATTTCTCCTTATACTACTACTAAATGGACGAAATATTCAATTTCGTCTACCGAAATTTAGTAGAACGTTTTAGTGTTTTCTCCTGAATCTGGTAAAAGTTATTAAAAAAATACTTGAGCATAACTTGGTCTTAATATAAGCCTTTTAAACTATGCTTCAGACGTTTCATTTTTTTGGCTTGTGTAATTCAAGCATGGCGTCATCAAGTAAAACGATGGCTCAGTCATAACTCTTCTTCTATATTGACAGTTATAACTGTACTTTGATTACGATATTAGAGACATTTTTTTAAATTATAGGTGAATGCTTGAAAGAGTATTTAAAGGTGCCAAAAGGTCTAGTAACAATGGAAGACTTAAAAACCCAAAGGCAAATAACGAATATATTCTACAATACAAAAAAAAGTCTGTGCCCGTTCTCTATTTGAAAAAAAAAATACGAGTTATGAAATTTTTAACCTTTTGAAACTTCTGAACTCATCTCCTTTGTTACTAATTATTTTCCTTTGTCACAAATTATTACTAGTTTAAGTTAGTTTATGGGTACATTACAAAGAATCTCTTGTATAATTTCTATAATTCTTATCCTGTATTTTGCGGATATTATCATATGGATAGTTTGTTTTAATTTCAACAATATTTAAAATCCAATGAGCAGTGTCTTTTTATTTGAACAATATTCTAAATCCTACCGGCAATGCGTTTTACACCCATCAATTTTCCTTAGATGGTACTACTACTATATTTCTGCCAATGTGCATAGGTCAACATTCACGCTAATTTGCAATTTTCCTGTGGTATCAATTGACCGAACATGAAAGAGGTCACAAGGGAAAATATTATCTCTAAAAGTGGGGTAATTAACACTAACTTTATTTCTTTTCAAACAGAGTTAATGATTCTTTACTACCTCTTAAATCTGGCAGTAAATATTTTCAAAGACACCACATTGTCTTAATTTATTTAGGGTCTTGACAGCTCTCATTTGGGCCCCCAGAAAAAAAGACCTGAATGTGTGAAATGGATGACTCCATTAACTAGTTTTCCTTCGTAAAATGACCTTAAATTGACCCTTCTGGCGTCTAGATCTGTCGGTATTCCAGACCCATCCCAATTATCTCTGCCAGTAACCCCTTCCTGAGTGTGGGTCTTCTCAAGTTCCACCGCTCGAACTTGTCTTTCTCTTTGCGGTTCACTCCTCTCGATGTCTAGATCCGTGGGCGTTTCGGACCCAGCCGAACTATATGTGCCAGTGACTCCTTCCATAGTCCTGGTCTTTGCAACTTTCACCGCCAGAACTTGTCTTACACAGGATTCAATTTCACTCCCCTCTAAAACTGTCCCGTCTTCAGTTCCACACGTTTTTGGACTGACTCTTCCTACACTGACCTCACCCAGTTTGCTAGGAATAGATCCGGAGGTCAAGCATATCTCCCTGCCAGGCCTGTTCCCTCTCATAGAAGGTAGATCATCTCCATTAGTCTTATTTCTGAACTTATTTCTGATGTTTTGTTATCCCAGGGAATGCTTAAGCTAACTAAACAAACTCATATCCCTTACAGGGCCTCGTCAACCCAGTCTGGCTAGACTGTTCATTTATACCCTCCTTAAACTTCTCATTTTTTCTATAAGCATCTTAGGGAGATTTTAAGCTTAAGAGTGTATTTACTAATTCCATTATTTCCCTGATTGCCACCTTAATTTCAGGGTCTTCTAGTTGGAATCTTTTCATTTCTTCGTTACTTATTCCAAAGAAATGAATTGGGACTTTATTCTCTAATAGTGCTATTTACTCGTCAAGATTAGTAGACCAATTTCGCTCAGCAATAAGGTTCGATCCTACTTTCAAAATACCTAGTGTACAAAAAACGTTAAGCTACAGACGAATACTCGTAAGAAAGAAGGAAAAAAAAAATCTATAATAATAAACACTGTCAATATTATTATTCAAACTAATACTGTTTCAAATTAATATTCAAATGAACGCGGTTAAAACTTACTACTAAAATGAACACTGTTAAAACCTTTTTGTCACTAATAAGCCAGAAAACAACCGCCAGACAACTGAACACACGCCTTCTTGGGAGGAACAGAGTACTAAATTTGACCAAAATTTATATTTTTTATTAATTCTCACCCCCATTAAACGAAAGTTGTACCGAGCCTGAGTACCGCAGACACCATTTGTAAAATTGCCCTACTATTTAGGACCAAAAGTGGTAGCGTGAAAAAAACTAAAGTGTTTGGTAAGAATCGGTACTCAAAAATCCAGTGACAACTAAACTTGTTATTAAATCAAATAAAAAAAAAGGAGAAACTTTGTAATTCCATAAACTCTTCCAAATATCTCTCTTCAGGGTTAGTTAATCTTTTTATGTGGGTGTTTGTTCTTCTGGTACACAGGTGATCCATCGAAAAAATGGCTAATTTTAGTTCAGTTCTATCGAATACTTTTAATTGAAGGAGTTACGCTTGAGTAGCTAGTCAAGGATTGAGTTCTGGGGTATTAAAATCCTTTGGTTCAACTTTTCGCTCCTCAGGGGAGCCAAACTAGGAATAACCGTACTTAATTAGTACCAATTTATTACCTTAACACAAAAAAAGATATACTATTGTTATATCTTGTAAAATTGATTAGGGTTCCTTGGACTTTTGATAAGCTTTAACTTCAGCAAAGAAAACACTTAATTGAATATATCTAGACAGAAAGGACTTGAAATTCGTAGTTTGACAATATTATTCCCCTTTTCCCTAACCTGTATATATAATCATTGACGCCACCTTTGTATAAACAGTCGGTACGGGGTTAAAGAAACGAAAGAATGACTAAAAGGTGAACAGGGTCCTCATCCGTATACACGTCAGAAGAATTAACAAGGAGGTAAGTAATGTTATTGTCTGACAGTTCTAATTTTCTGGGTGTAAGATTTTTAGAAATGTCAGGCTAAGTTCCAAGGGACACTAGGCTAAAAAAGGGAAGTGCCAAGACTCTCCTAACGTGGACTTCTTGGTTAGGGTTTTCCCCTCTCACACCTTCGGTTAATCGAAGCTTCTTCCACAAATTTGAGTTTCTGGGAATAAATTGATTTTAGCTTATTTTAACCTTTAAAATGCTGTCTTTTGTCTAAATGGCTCAAGATTTGACTAAGTGAAATATACTTCAGGAACTATGAACCCAATAACCAAAAATAGAATAAGATCTAATAAGAGTCCTTAGTTATTTATGTGGGTAATTCCGCTTCTAATAAATTTTAATTAGATTACGCATCCTTTACTTAATCACAAAGGACCTCAAGATTACTTCACTATCAGTTAGATTCAAAACTTTTTATAAATCTATTGGCAACCCTCAAAGGGGGATTTTCACCCTGACTCCAATTTAACTCCAAGTGGCTAAAATGTAAGTATTAAACTAATTCAAATAGGATCTTGATTTATCCCAAGGGACGGAAGTATCTCAGAAGTTAATTACTTTATATCAGTGTTATTCTCTAAGGAAATTTAATTGACAACTTAATTCAACACAGAAATAGGATTTCTCGGCTTAGTCAAAGTGACGAAAAGGTTTAATATTATTATTTTAACTTTATATATAAAGAAATTGAGACAAGGCAGGTACTTGCCATAATTAGTTAAAAACATTACTTACCTAAAGTTGCCTTCTAGCCTCCTCTCCTCACAAGATAATCCCTATTTTCTCTTATCCGTACATTTTATTCAATTTGGTACTTGATTCGCTTAGCGACCTTCCCCCATTCTTTTAGCCAATTACCAACCTTTTTGTTATAAAGTAGTTTTTTCAGTATTTCGAGCCCTTGATTTTAGCTTGAAATGTTGTAACACTTTAGGACATTCCTCCTTGTTTTATACAAAAATGGTCTAATTCGGGTATTCAACTATGTATTATGTGTTCAAAAGTCGTTCGATACTTAAACAAAGAATTATCACTACAAGATTTATGACTAGTTACACAAAGTGTATTATACAAAGTTGTATTCAAATTTAACTAATTTGAAATAGTCGGTTTATTTCTGATCTGTTGGATCAAAGGGGATTCCAACTTTTACTGAAATTTAGTTACCAAAATTACCCAAAAATAAGGCCTCCTTACACTTTCAAGAGGACGTATCAGCAATGCTTCAGGACGGTTGATGATACTAAGTTGAAACTCTCAGCGTTTGTTGAAGGGAATGTTGAAGAAAAACGAAGATGCAATGCGCATACTGCTACTAATGCTACTACTGTTACCAAAACTATTTCTACTACAGAGGTTAAGGGTATTAATGTGAAGCTTCCAAGGAACATTTACGTTGAAAGTGAGACAATTCAAAGTGAGCTATGAATAAGTAGATTTTCAAAAAGGTGGCAAACTAATATCTCAAGAACGGCTTACATGGTGAAGCTAGACTTTTAAGGATAGGTTGTGACGGATTCCAAGTAGGCGAGAAGATCCTATGTGTGTACAATTATTACTACCACTACAGTTATTATAACCTATGACATAAAGGGTCTTAAGGTGAAATTTTTAGGGAGTGTTTAGGAGGAGTTTAAATGACACCCCCCCACAGCCCTCAGTGCTAAGATTGTAAGTTATGCCCCGAGGGCATATAATGTTTTTATAGAAAGTGTTGTCGAAAAAAAAATTAAAAAAGGGTCATTGGATTGGAAATTGAGAGGTCTAATGTCCTTTTCAGTAGTCGAAAGTAATCAGTGGGAGAAACATCCCCGCCCCATGCGCATCATTTTCCCAAACACACCTGATCAGCATTTTGATATGACCATTTTGTTCAATGTAGTTGAAAGGTCTGGAATTTATGTCTTTGAGGATGACCACCCTCCCCAATAAGAATATAATATAAGGGGGTATATAAGGTTCTTATAGAAAGTTTTGTCGTAGAAGTTTCAAAAAGGGCTCATTCGATTGGAAATTGAGAGGACTAGTTCCATGTTTTAGTAGAAAGTGATCAGAGGGCAAATGCCCTCCCCTATGCTCATAGTTTCGCCAAATACCTAAACTCCAAATTTTGAGATAGCCATTTTGTTCAGCGCATCAGAAAGGTCTGGAAATTATGTTTTTGATGATAAAAAAAACCAGCCCTCAGGGCAAGGGTTGTAAGTTATGCCCTGGGGACATAAAAGGTTTCTTATAGAAAGCGTGGTCATATAAACTTCAGAAGGGGCTCATTTGATTGGTAAACAGACGCTATAGTGCTCTTTGTTGTTTTGGTTTTCCAGTTTTAGTTTTAAGGTTTTACGAATATCTTTTGCATTATTTTAAAAATTTTGGTTTTAAAGTTTAAATAAGGTCTCTTTCAATTTTAAAGTTTTCGTTCTAAATAAAGCTTTAAATTTGTAGTTCTAGTTAAACAATTTTTAGTTTTAAAGTAATAGTTAAAAAAAAATTTGGTTTTAAGGTTTTCGTTTTAAAGTCTTCGTTTTTTAAGATTTCGTTTTCGTCTTAATTGTTTTACGTTTCAAGTTCTTATGTATTAGTTCTAAAATTTTATTTTGAAGTCTTAGTTTTAAAGTTTAGTTCTACAATTTTTGTTTTAAATTTCTAGTTTTAAAGGTTTTAGTTTTAAAAGTTTGGGTTTCAAGGTTTTATTTACAAAATTTTTGGATTCTAATTATCAGTTTTAAAGTTTAGATCTTAATTTTTTTTACAAATTTAAGCTTTGACAGTTTTTCCAAAAGTTACAGCAGTAAAAGTTTCAAAAAGTATAAATTATCGGTTTTAAAGTTCAGGCCGTATTTTTTTTAATTAAAAAATTTAAATTTAATTTTTTTAAAATTTCATTTGAGTTATAGTTGTAAAGTTTGAGTTTCAAAAGTTTTATTTTTAAAGCAACAGTTTTTAAAAGTTTTCAGTTTTAAGGTTTTACCTTTAAAGTTTTAGTTTTAATGTTTTTTTTTCAGGCTTTAAAATTTTTATTATAAAATTTTATATTGAAGTTTTGGTTTTGCAGTTTTAATTTAAAGGTTTTACGATTAGTTGTTTTGCATTAAATTTTCGGTTTAAAAACTTTTAATTTTAAATTTAGTTTTAGAAGTTTTAATATTAAATTGTCCGTTTTAAAGTTTTTATTTTAAAGTTTCCTTGCTAAAGTTTAGTGTTAAAATTTAAGCTTTAAACTATCAGTTTTTAATTCTACGTTTTATTTTCTCTTAATTTAAAAGGTAGCTTAAAAAAAGAATTTTTTGGAAAGTTTTAAGCATAAAGTTTTAAAATTTTAGTTTGAAAGGTTTTGTTTTAAAGTTTTACTTTTAAAGTCTTAGACATAAAGTTTTTGGTTTCAAATTATCAGATTTAAAGTTTAGATCTTTTTTTGAGTTTTACTTTTAGAAGATGGTATTTTAAAGTTTAAAGTTTTAAAGATTTTGCTTTTAAAATTTAGATCTTAAAGCTCCTTTCAAGTTCTAAGTTTTAACTTTAAATGTTTTTATCTATGATTTTACTTTTAGAGTTCCAAATTTAAAGATTTAGTTTTAAAAGTTATTAGTTTTAAAATAATAGCTATTAAAAGTTTATGATTTTAAGGTTTTCGTTTTATAGTCTTAACTTTATTATTTTACTTTTATAGTTTTTAATTATTAGTATTAAACTTTTGCTTCTAAGTTATATTTTAAAAGTTTAGTTATAAAATTATAGTTTTAAATTTTTAATTTTAAAGGTTGCAGTTTCAAAAGTATTGGTTTCAAGGTTTTAGTCGCAGTTTTTTGATTCAAATTATCAGTTTTAAAATTAAGGTCTCATTTTTTTTTACAAGCTTTAGCTTTGAAAGTTTTTCCAAAAGTTTCAGTGCTAAAAGTTTAGTTTTAAAAGCTTTAAATTACGGGTTTTAAAGTTTAGGCCTTAAAATTCTTTTTTTTATTTAACATTTTCAATTTATTTTTTTGGATTTAGTGAGTTATAGTTTAACGTTTTAGTTTTAAAAGTTTTATTTTTAAAGGAATAAATTTTTTTAAGTTTTCGGTTTTAAGGTTTTACCTTTAAAATTTTAGTTTTAATGTTTTTGTTCTTTTTCTGGCTTGAAAGTTTGGTTGAAAACTTTATTTTGAAGTTTTTGTTTTGTAGTTTTAGTTTTAAGGTCTTAGTTATAGTTTTTTTGCTTTACTTTTTCAAAGTTTCAATTTTAAAGTTAGTTATAGAAGCTTTAGTTTTAAAATGTTAGTTTTAAAGTTTAGGTCTTAAAGTTCTTATTAATTTAAAGGTTTTAGTTTTGAAAGTTCTTTTTTTAGTTTTGAAGTTTTACTCTTAAAGTTTTTATTTGAAGTTTCGGGTTTTAAATTTGAGTTTAAAAATTTTTAATTTTAGTGTAATAGTCTTAAAAAGTTATTTCTTTGAGGGTTTTATTGTTTAGTTTTAAATTTTTAGTTTTAATGATTTAATTTTCTAGTTGAAGTTTTAGTTTTAAAGTTCTAGTTTTAAAGTATTAATTTTAATATTTTAGTCCTAAAATTCAAGTTTTTTTCTACAATTTTATCTTTTATTTTTAACGTTTTAAATCACAGTCTTTCAAGAAAATTCCCACAAGGTTTTACGGTTTAAAACTTTTAAGATATGTTAGTTTACGCTAGGTTGAAACTTTTTAAGTTAAGTTAGTTAACGTTAGGTTGACGCGGCGTGCCACGTCAACCTAGCGCAAACTAACCTAACTTCAGAGATTTAAACATTAAAACTAACCTCAATGAAGTATTTTATTTTTACAAAAACAAAACCTTAGAAAAAACTTTTAAAGCTAAAACTTAAAAATTAAAAGAAGCTTTAAGATCAAAACGTTAAAACTAAAATCTTCAAAATTAATAACTTTAAAATGAAATCTTTTAAAAGTGAAACTTTTAAAACAAAAATTTAAAACTAAAATTTTAAGCGTAAAAAACTTTCTCTTAAATTAAGAGAAAATGAAACCTAGACTTTAAAACTGACGATTTAAAACTTATTTTTTTAAACTAAACTTTAAAACGGAAACTTTAGAACAAAACTTTAAAATAGATAATTTAAAACTATAACTTCAAAAACTAACTTTACAATTAAAACTTAAAAATTAATCCTGTAAAACTGAAAATTTAAGGCAATTAGGCAATTTTAAGGCTTTAGGCAATTCAAACCACCGTGACAATATGTGGCTGACCCTTGCCATCCCTGTCATACATATTATCATCCCTAAGGTATTTTCAACCTTCCGATGATTCCAGGATTTTGCATGTGGCTGTCTCATGATAATCTATGGTTGATAGATTATCAACCTATAGCTAGTTTATTGTACGTTTTCGACCAGTATCATTTTTACAGACCTTCAAGCCTTTCTATTTTAAAAGTTTTACTATTAAATTTTTTAAAGTTTAAGTTTTAATATATTTAGTTTTAAAGATTTAATTTTAAACTATCAGTTTTAAAACTTAGATTTTAAAGTTTTTTTCATTTTAAAAGTTTTAGTTTTGAAATTACTTTTTTTGCCCAAAAAGTCTTAATCATAATTTTATTTTTAAAGTTTTAGCTTGATTATTTCAAGATGTTATAGGTTTTAGGGTTTTAACTTAGAAAGTTTAGTTTTGAGTTTTTATTTTACAGTTTATAGTTTTAAAGATTTTACTTTTAAAGTTTAGATCTTAAAGCTTCTGTTTTTCTGGCTTAAAAATTTATCTTGTAAACTTTTATTTGGAAGTTCCGGTTTTTTAGTTTTAGTTTTCTTGGTTTATGAAGTTTTTTTGCATTAATTTTCAGTTTTAAAGTTTCAGTTTTAAAGTTTTAGTTTTAAAGTACAAACCTAGCATATTGAAACCTTAAAAAACAAAAACTTCAAAACAAAAACCTTAAAACCAAAAATTTTAAAAACTGTTGCTTTAAAACTAAAAGCTTTTTAAACTAAAACTATAAATTTAAAGCCTTATTTAAAACTAAAACTTTAAAATTGAAAGAAGCGTTAAGATCTAAACTTTAAAACCAAAATCTTTAAAACTAAAATCCTTAAAATAAAGTCTTTTAAACCTAAAACTTTTAAAATAAAAGAGTATAGATCTAAACTCAAAATATGATAATTTGAAACCAAAAAATTTATGTTTAAAACTATAGAACTAAAACTTTTAAAACAAAACCTTTAAAACTAAACCTTTAATCCTAAAACTTTACAAATAAAAAAACTTTTAAAACCATTTTTTGATTTAAGAGAAAAATGAAACATACACTTTAAAACAGCTAGTTTAACATTTGAAAATATACACTAAACTTTAGAACAGAAACTTTAAAATTTAAAACTAAAATTTCTAAAACTAACTCTAAATTGAAATTTAAAATTAAAACTTTAAAACTGAAAATTTAATGCAAAACATATTCGTAAAACCGTAAAAATCAAACTGCAAAACCAAAACTTCAGAATAAAAGTTTATAACAAAAATCTTCAAGCCAGAAAAAAATAAAACTAAAACTATAAAGGTAAAACCTTAAAACTGAAAACTTTTAAAAACTATCATTTTAAATATAAAACTTTTAAAACTCAAACTTAACTTTTAATACTGAAAATCTTAGAAAAACTTTAAAAGCTAAAACATGTAAAACAAAAAAATTAAGACCTAAATTTTGAAATTAGTAATTTGAATCCAAAAAATTGAAACTGAAACCTTAAAACCAATTCTTTTAAAACTAAAACCTTTGAAATTAGAACTTTAAAACTAAAATTTTGTAACTAAACTTTAAAACTAAAACTTCAATATAAAACTTTAAAGCTAATGCTTAAGAACTAGAAAAGTAAATATTAAAGCTAAAACTTTAAAACAAAAACCTTAAAACGAAAAAGTTTAAAACTATTAATTTAAAACTAAAAACTTTTAAAACTAAAACCTTAAATTTAAGAAAAAAAACTTTAAAAATAAAACTTTAAAATCGAAAGAAACTTTAAGATCTAAATTTTAAAAGTAAAATCTTTAAATCTTTAAAGTGTAAAATAAAAAATTAAAAACTTAATTTCTTAAGTTCAAACCCTAAAACCTATAACTTCTTGAAACAAATTAAGTTAAACTTTAATAATAAAACTATGACTTAGACTTTAAGGGCAAATCAATTTTCGAAACTAACCTTTTAAAATAAAAAACTTTAAAACCCGAGTTTTAAAACTGATAATTTAAAATTAAACTTTAAAACTAAAACAATTAAAACTGAAAGTTTGAAATATTTAATAGTAAAACTTTTAAAATAAAAGACTTTAAGATATGTACAAATGACACAGGTTAAAAACGTACAATAAACTAACTATTGTCGATGACCAACCATAGATTACCATGGGATAGCCGAATACAAAATTCTGGAATCAGTGAACGGTTGAAAATACCTTAAGAATGATAAAATGTATCACAGGGATGCCACGGGCCAGCTAAGTATCACCCCAGTGGTGTGAATTGCCATGGGGGGCACCACGAGGGGGCGGCTTGATAAAACATGAACCATTGGATTTAATGCATAGTTTTATGGAGAAAATGTCCGAAGATGCCTTAGGAATGATAATATGTATCACAAGGGGGGGGGGGCATGGGCCAACCATAGTGGGCTAGAGTTACAAGAATTGCTATGGAAAATTACAATCTAACAATGAAATGACAAGTTCTTGCCATTAAAATAAAAACAACGGTCATTTTTAGTTTATAAGATAACTTTTTTGAAAAAAAATGTTGAAGAACCCTTAGGAGTGATAATTTGTACCAGAGGGTGTCATGAGGCTGGTATGTTGTGCCGAGCTGATCGCAATTGCCAGGAGTCATTAGAAGAAACACTTCTGGGGATTTTCAATAAGTTTAAACGATCAATTCTAGTTTAAACAGATATTTTTGCAGGAAAATTTCCAAAAATGCCATATGTATGATAATGCTTGCCAAAGGGTGCCGTTTGTCAGCCATTGAGTGTCACAGGATGGGAATTGCCATGGAACATCGGGATGTAACAATGAAATGGTAAGTTCCCGCTGTTCAAATAAGAACAATGGCCACTTTAGTTTATAAAGTTATTTATGTAGGAAAACGGTTGAAACACTCTTAGGTGTGATAATTTGCGCCAAAGGGTGTCATCGGGCTGTTAAATTGCTCCACGCTGGCCTCAATTGCCATTAGTCATTAGAAGACACCCTATTTTTTTTTACTAAGTTTAAACGACTAATTCTAGTGTAAACGGGAATTTTTGCATCAAAATACCCGAAAAAAGCTGAATGTACGAAAATGCCTGCCAGCGGGTTCTGTTTGTTAGCCATTGAGTGTCAAAGGCTTGGAATCGCCATGAAACATCGCAATCTAACAATGAAATGGCAAGTTCCCGCTGTTCAAATAAAAACAAAGGCCATTTTTAGTTTATAAAATTATTTTTGTGGAAAAAGGATTAAAAAAACCCTTAGGTGTGATAATGTACACCAGGGAGTGTCATCGGGCTGGTACATTGTGCCACACTGGCCTCAATTGCCAGGAGTAATCAGAAGAAAAACTATTGGGGATTTTTCATGAAGTTTATACGACTGATTCTAGTGTAAACGGATATTTTTGCAGGAAAATACTCAAAAAATCTCATATGTATGATAATGCTTGCAAAATGGTGCCTTATGTCAGCCATTGGGTTTCACAGGCTGGGAATTGTCATGGAACATCGCAATCTAACAATGAAACGGCATGTTTCCACTGGTCAAATAACATCAATGGTCATATTTAGTTTATAAGTTAATTTTTGTGAGGAAAAGGTTGAAAATCCCTTAGGTGTGATAATGTGTGCCAGAGGGTGTCATCAGGCTGGTACGATGTGCTACACTGGCATCAATTGCCAGGAATCATCAGAAGACACGTGATTGGGGATTTTCATCAAATTTAAACGATTGATTCTAGTGTAAATGGATATTTTTGCAGAAAAATGCCAGTAAAATACCATATATTGGATAATTCTTGCCAGTGGGTGCCGTGTTTGAGCCATTGAGTTTCACAAGCTGGGAATTGCCAGAAAATAATACCAAGAAACATGAACAAAATATAGTATTAAGTCACATTTCCGGTGCCCCTTGAATTTACCTGTAACAAGTCATCCCGTCCCCTCTCAATAGATCTAGATTTATTGTTTAAAAGTAATGGTTTTCATGCAGCATTACATTTTTAATCCTGTGATATACGTATGGCAAATTTCTCACCATTTACTTTGATGATCCTCGATTGAACGACTTTCTAATTGAATATACCTCACCCCTACCTGTATAATATTGATTTAAGTATCCTAAGAATAAAGTGCTTCAATAATGCTTGTAAATTTGTTTTTATTAATAAAACTTGTATGTACAAAACAAGCCTTCATTCTTTAGATTTCTTCTTCCAGGATACAACTTCAATATATCTCACTAATGCAATTTAAGCATCGCATAGCCTATATGCAGAGGTATGCTCGTTCAAAATTGCCTCTAATATAAGTGTAAAATTCTGTGTAGTCAAGAGGAGAAAATTGACTTTTGATCTAATATGTCGGTGTACTACATTCTAGCCATAATGATACTCTTGCTTGTATTTCCCCTCAGATAGCGCTTTCAAATTCCAATATATTAAAAACTATTAATAAAAAATATACTAAGAACAATTCCCAATATTATCTGAAAATACCCCCTAAAGTATTACCTAAAAGCCAGTCTCCATTTGGCAGATTCTGCAAATCTTCCATCTTGCAGAAAAAGCAACGTCGAAGGTTGCAGTATCTGCAAACTGCCAATACGGAACCGGAAAAGAAGCCTCCATTGAAATAAAATTTGCAGATTGGCGGTGCAGATTTGTAGAATCTGCCAAATGGAGACTGGCTTTACCAAGCATGTGCACGTCAAATGTAACCAATTTCCAGCAATCGATTTTCTCCCCCGCTTGTCAATTATTGCAGACATAGGAAACACCCGATCCATAGATTTTTTGAAACATTTCCATTAGAAAGTATTTCTCGAATCAAAATATTTGAAAGTCTTTCTTGGTCCAGCTGTCTAGCACACCATTCCGTTGAGGGGAAATCTCTTTCGAATCATAATGTGGACAAAAATCTTTGGTTTATAAGGATTCCCTGAAAAAACCCTCTGTGCCAGATGGTGTCATCAGGCTGGTACAATTTTCTTCGTTGGCATCAATTGCCAGGAATCATCAGAAGAAATGCTATTGGGGATTTTTATTAAGTTTAAACAATTGATTCTAGTGTAAACGGATATTTTTGCAGGAAAATGCCATTGAAATGCCATATGTGTGACAATGCTTGCCAGAGGGTGCCTTTTGTGAGCCATTCAGTCTCACAGGCTGGGAATTGCCAGAAAATAATACCAAGAACAAATGAACAAAATATAGAATTAAATCATATGTCCTGTGCTCCCTTCAACTTTCCACTAACAAGTCAATCCCCTCCTCTCAATAAAGCAGGATTTATTAGTTAAAAGTCATGGTTTTCATGCACTATTATATTTTTAATATTGTGGATATACTTATGGTGGATATCTCAGCATCAATGTTGATAATCCTCGATTGGACGACTTTCTAGTTGAAAATACCTCACTCTTACCTGTATAACATTGATTTAAGTATCCTAAGAATAAAGTATTTTAATAATGCTTGTAAATTTGTTTTTATTAATAAAACATGTATGCATAAAAAAGTCTTCATTCTTTAGATTTCTTGTTCCAGGATTAAACTTCAATATATTTCGCTAATGCAATTTAAGCATCTGTTAGTTTATTTCCGTAGGTATGCTCGTTCAAGATTGCCTCTAATGTAATTGTATATTTTTGTGTAGTAAAGACGAAAAGATTGACTTTTGATCTAATATGAAGGTGTACCATATTCTAGCCAAAATGATACTCTTGATTTTATTTCAACACTGATAGCGCATTCCAATAGAGTAAAAAACTATTAGTAAAAAATATACTAAGAACAATCCCCAATATTACCTGATAATACCCCTTAAAGTATTACTTAACATGCAGGTGCCCGTCAAATGTAACCATTTTCCAGTAATGGATTTTCTCCCCCGCACGTCAGTTATTGCAGACATAGGAAACACGCGATGTATAGATTTTTTAAAATGTTTTCATGAGAAAGTATTCTCCGAATCAAAATATTAGAAAGGCTTTCTTGATCCAGCTGTCTAGCGCACGACTCCGTAGAGGGGAAATCCCTTTCGAATCTTAATGCGGACAAAAATCTTTGAATAATAAAGGTTCCCTAAAAAAATCCTCTGAAGATAGTGAAATTTTGAAAAAAACGTCTTGAAAGAAAAATGAAATCTTGAAAAAATCTCTTATAATATTACGTAACACCCATGTGTGCATCGTCATTATGTAAAATCCCACATGTGTGTCTTCCTCAGTTACAAGTAGGGATTCCCCACGGAGCCTGAAGGAACATGTCACACGAGAATGTGTCATCCTTAATACTGGTAAACTTTCCCTATTACGTAAGAACTAAAGAAATCCTGGAAGACAAACGTCTTGAAAAAAAATGTCTTAAAAAACGTCTTGAAATGTCTTGTAACGTCTTTACAAACTTCTTGAAGAAAAACCTCTTAAAAAGGTCCTGATATGTCTTGAAACGTCTTGAAAAACGCCTTAAAGAAAAATGTCCTGAAAACCGTCTTCAAATGTCTTAAAACGTATTGAAAAATGTTTTTAAGAAAACTCCTTAAAAAACGTCTTGAAATGTCTTGAAACGTCTTGAAAAATGTCTTGACAGTAAAATTGGATACTAGGGCCTCTTTGGAATGAGATGCTATACCCCCATTAGAATTGACTGCTAGGGCCCCCGTTGGAATTTGTTGCTAGATCCCCCCCCCCTCTTAGGAATTGGAGGCCAGGGTCCCGGTTGAATAGAATTCATGGGGCCCCTGATGGAATTACTTGCTAGGGCCCCTGTTGGAATTGGATGCTCTGGCCCCCAGTAAAATTGGATGCTAGGGCCCCGGTGGTTAGGTTAGGGTCCTAGTGAAGTTAGTTGCTAGGGCCCCGGTTGGAAGTTATTGCTAGGGCCCCGCTGGAGTTAGTTTCTAGGGCGCCGGTTGGAATTGACTGCTAGGGACCCGTTGGAATTTGCTACAAGGGCTGCTGTTGGAATTGACTGCTAGAACCCCATTGGATTTGGTTTCTAGGGTCTCCGGTCAAATTGGTTGCTAGGGCCTCCGGTTGAATTGCTTGATAAGTTATCCCCGGTGGAAAAGGTTGCTAGGGGCCCGGTAGAATTACTCTTTAGGGACTGGCATTTTGAAGGTTCCTCACTAGCGGGCCCTGAAGGTTTTTCCTGGACATTGCGGAATTTTAAACAATCAAAGAAAATGTTACGTAACGCATACGTTTGCATCTTGATTCGGGCGTCAGAAAATTCCAACGGGGACCCTAGCAATAAATTCCTACACTTGCATCAACTTTTATTATGTAACAAGCGCCTGCGTCTTGAAGAAAATTAATAACACCTGCGTCTTGAGGGAATCATTTTTAAACTTCTTCGTGTTCTTAAATCATTCAGGAAGAATGGAAATCGGCTATGGGTGTCGTTAAAGTACCTTTGGGGATGCTACAACTCTGTAAGAAAAAAAAGAAAAAAGTTTTATATTAGTTAGTCTGAGCTGTGTCCAAAATACTAAGGTATCCAATACTATTTGCTGAGAAAAAATGCTAAAGGAAACATAATTGCTGTTTCTAGAATTCTTGAAAATCAGTTGAAATGAGATCTTGCTTTAGATTTCTTTTCAGTTTACTTTTTTCCATAGCAATATATTAAAGCTCAGATTTAACTAACATTGCTCTAATCACTAAAAAACATTCATTCTACTGAAAATGCTGATATGTCTTTTTCTATTTCAAGTCTGACAGCGGAAAGAACCTTCAAGTGTTACATTTATTTCAGTGGTTTATTTTTTATTAACTTAATTTAACAAAACTCTTTATTTAACTGAAATAAATCATTCGTTTTAATTAATGTTACAACTGATTACAGTTACATTAGCAATATAATACTTTGATAGCGATAAAATAAAAGAAACAAGCTTTTTTCACACCAAGATAAGAAACAACATTAAAACATTAAAACTTAAAATCAACATAAATCGTTCCGTATATGAAGGTGGCTGCCCCGCCCTTGACCCTCGCTCTTTTCACTAGTCTTTAAGTTATTTTAAAATGCTTCCCATTGAAATCCAACAGCCCCTGTGATTGCGCTGTCTTTCTTAAAGAATTGTTGGAAAAAACTTTTGCGCAAAAGCGATAGTAGAAAGGGGGGTACCAGCCCCACGAGTACAATACCCCTTCGAATCCCGATCCGGACACTTTTTTTTAAAAACTCCCACGAGTACACCATATATGGGCATAGAGTCCCTAGGGAGAACACGTAGTTAATCGAAGTGGGTCAATGACCTAAATTTCCAAAGGTCGATTTATTTGATGTTGTTGTTGTTTTGGCCAAGTGCATGCTCGAGGCAAAAGCTAAGAGTTTCCAGGAATTAGGAAACAGTTAGACTAATGTCTGACAGGTGATGTCAAGGTTGATTGATTGTCACGAAAGGGGAATTAATTTGTTGTTTCTAAGGATAATTATTGATTCACGAAAGGGGAATTAATTTGTT